>NW_028226317.1:0-49714 GCF_052327205.1 Somniosus microcephalus | reverse complement strand
ACATCAGTGGTAGGAAAATTACTGGAAAAAATCCTGAGGGACAAAATTTGTCTCCACTTGGAGAGGCAAGGATTAATCAGGGATAGTCAACATGGCTTTGTCAAGGGAAGATCATGTCTGACTAATTTGATTGAATTTTTTGAGGGGGTGACTAGGTGTGTGGATGAGGGTAACGCAGTGGATGTGGTATACATGGATTTCAGTAAGGCCTTCGATAAAGTCCCGCACAGGAGACTGGTCAAGAAGGTAAGAGCCCATGGAATCCAGGGTGCCTTGGCACATTGGATACAAAACTGGCTTAGTGGCAGAAGGCAGAGGGTGATGGTCGAAGGTTGTTTTTGTGACTGGAAACCTGTGGCCAGTGGGGTACCGCAGGGATCGGTGCTGGGTCCCTTGCTGTTTGTGGTCTACATTAATGACTTGGATATGAATGTAAAGGGTATGATCAGTAAATTCGCGGATGATACTAAAATTGGTAGGGTGGTAAATAGCGAGGAGGGTAGCCTCAGTCTGCAGAACGATATAGATGGGTTGGTCAGATGGGCGGAACAGTGGCAAATGGAATTTAACCCGGAAAAGTGCGAGGTGATGCACTTTGGGGGGTCTAACAAGGCAAGGGAATACACAATGAATGGTAAGACCCTAGGCAAGACGGAGGGTCAGAGGGATCTGGGTGTGCAGGTACACAGATCCCTGAAGGCGGCGGAACAGGTGGATAAGGTGGTAAAAAAGGCATATGGGATACTTGCCTTCATTAGCCGAGGCATAGAATATAAGAGCAAGGAGGTTATGATGGAGCTGTATAAAACACTGGTTAGGCCACAGCTGGAATACTGTGTGCAGTTCTGGTCGCCACACTACAGGAAAGATGTGATCGCGTTAGAGAGGGTGCAGAGGAGGTTCACCAGGATGTTACCAGGGCTGGAGCGCTTCAGCTATGAAGAGAGACTGGGCAGATTGGGTTTGTTTTCCTTGGAGCAGAGGAGGCTGAGGGGGGACATGATTGAGGTGTACAAAATTGTGAGGGGCATAGATAGGATGGATGCTGAGGAGCTTTTCCCCTTAGTAGAGGGGTCAATAACTAGGGGGCATAGATTCAAGGTAAAGGGAGGGAGGTTTAGAGGGGATTTGAGAAAGAACTTTTTCACCCAGAGGGTGGTTGGAGTCTGGAACTCACTGCCTGAAAGGGTTGTGGAGGCAGAAACCCTCACAACATTTAAGAAGCATTTGGATGAGCATTTGAAATGCCATAGCATACAAGGCTACGGGCCAAATGCTGGAATATGGGATTAGATTAGACAGGGCTTGATGGCCGGCATGGACACGATGGGCCGAAGGGCCTCTATCTGTGCTGTATTACTCTATGACTCTATGACTCTTAAGATGCTAACGGGAGGCGCAAACAACTGAATTTTTCCTCCATACAGTCACTGGGTGCATGACTGAGCTAGACATATTCCAAAAAGGCTAAACAAGAGGAAGCTGCACAAAAATGAAGAGACAGGATTTCATTTTTAACATCCAACAAAACAATCTAGGACTTAGCCAAGAGGTTGTGTGTTCAGGATGCTGAATGTTATTTTGTGTAATCAGTCAAATGTGCATCTATATACTGTGACAAGAATAGGTCAGAAGTGGGCTCACTCCTGCAACCAGCAAGTTCCTGATCTCAGAAAGGCTATGGGGTGAGTGCACAAAAATTGGAAAGAAAAAATGCCACGTGAAGGTACTTCTCTAGAAAGGGTGAAAAAAAGAGGCTACCAAGAAACACTTGCACACCTCCTAGTTGTTTATTACACAGCACCATTGGCAGAGACTGGAAGCAGGTGATACAGTAATTAAATGAAGATAAATGATCCCGAAAAAAATCCTTTTTATGCTACAACTACAACTAGTATTTATATAGTGCCTTTAACGTAGTAAAGTGTCCCAAGGCACTTCACAGGAGTGTTATAAGACAAAAAATTGACACCGAGACACATAAGAAATTAGGGCAGATGACCAAAAGCTTGGTCAAAGAGGTATCAAGAATGGGACCAACATCCTTGCGGGGAGGTTTGCTAGTGCTGTTGGCAGGGGGGGGGGCGGGGGGGAAGGAGGGTTTAAAACTAACTTGGTTGGGGAATGGGATACAGAGTGGAGCTATAGTAGGGGGCAATGCACAGCCAAATATAGAGGAAAAAACACAAGTCAGCCTGGAAGGCAGAGCAAATATGTTATGACACAAGGGAGCATGGCACAGCTGGATGGCATTTATTTTAATGCAAGGAGTCTTGCGAGTAAGGCAGATGAATTGAAGGTGTTGATGAACACATGGGAGTATGATACTGTTGCTATCACAGAGACATGGTTGAGGGAGGGGCAGGACTGGCAGCTCAATATTCCGGGGTATAGAAACTTCAGGCGAGACAGAGGGGGGTGTAAAAGAGGAGGGGGTGTCGCAATATTAATCAAAAAGAGTCAATTACTGCAGTAAGGAGGGATGATATTTTAGCAGGTTCCTCTAATGAGGCCATATGGGTAGAACTTAAAAACAAAAAGGGGACAAGCACTTTGTTTGTGGGCCTATAGTATACTCCCAGCAGTCAGGGGGAGATAGAGGAACAGATATGTAAGCAAATCTCAGAGAAGTGTAGAAATAATAGGGTAATAATAGTAGGGGATTTCAACTTCCCCAATATTAACTGAGATAGTCAGAGTGTGAAAGACTTAGAGGGTGCGGAATTCTTAAAGTGCATCCAGGAGAGCTTTTTGAGCCAGCATGTAGAAAGTCCTACAAGAGAGGGGGCGGTACTGGACCTAATTCTAGGGAATGTAGCCAGGCAAGTGGTAGAAGTGTCAGTAAGAGAGCATTTTGGTGACAGTGACCATAATTCGGTGAGATTTAAGGTAGTCATGGAAAAGGACAAAGATGGACCGGAAATAAAGGTTCTAAATTGGGGGGGGAAGGCCGATTTTAATATGATAACGCAGGATCTGGCCAAATGGACTGGGATCAGATACTTGTAGGAAAATCCACTTCAGAAAGGAAAGAGTACAGCGCCAACATGTTCCCGTAAAGGTCAAGGGTGGGACCAACAGATCCAGGGAACCCTGGATGTCAAGGGATATACAAGAATGGATTAGGAAAAAAAGGGAGGCTTTTGGCAGATACAAAGGACTAAACAGTGGAAGCCCTAGAGGAGTATAGAAAGTGCAGGGGGGTACTTAAAGAAATTAGGAGAGCGAAGAGGGGACATGAAAAAACACTGGCGGGCAAAATAAAGTAAAATCCCAAGGTGTTTTAGAAGTATATTAAGGGCAAGAGGATAACCAGGGAAAGAGTAGAGCCCATTAAGGAATAAAGGGGCAATTTGTGTGTAGAGTCGGAAGATGTAGGGGAGTGAATCTGTGCTCACTATGGAGAAGGATAATGTAAGCATAGAAATCAGGCAGGGGGATTGTGATATACTTGAACAAATTAGCATTGAGAGGGAGGAGGTACTAGCGGTTTTAGCGGGCTTAAGAGGATAAATCCCCAAGCCCAGACGAGATGTATCCCAGACTGCTGTGTGAGGCAAGGGACAAGATTGCAGGGGCTCGGACACAAATTTTCAGAACCTCTCTGGCCACAGGGGAGGTGCCAGAGGACTGGAGGACAGCTAACGTAGTACTATTATTCAAGAAGGGTAGTAGGGATAAACCAGGGAATTACAGGCCAGTGAGCCCAACATCAGTGGTAGGGAAATTATTGGAAAAAATTCTGAGGAACAGAATTAGTCTCCACTTGGAGAGGCATGGATTAATCAAGGATAGTCAGCATGGCTTTGTCAGGGGGAGATCATGTCTAACCAATTTGATTGAATTTTTCAAGGGGGTGACTAGGTGTGTGGATGAGGGTAGTGCAGTTGATGTAGTCTACATGGACTTCAGTAAGGCTTTTGACAAAGCCCCCCATGGGAGACTGGTCAAGAAGGTAAGAGGCCATGGGATCCAGGGCAATTTGGCACATTGGATCCAAAATTGGCTTAGTGGCAGGAGGCAGAGAGTGATGGTCGAAGGTTGTTTTTGTGACTGGAAGCCTGTGTCCAGTGGTGTACCGCAGGGATCGGTGCAGGGTCCCTTGCTGTTTGTAGTGTACATTAATGATTTAGATATGAATGTAGGAGGTATGATCAGTAAGTTTGCAGATGACACGAAAATTGGTGGAGTGGTAAATAGCGAGGAGGGACGCCTCAGGCTACAGGATGATACAGACAGGTTGGTTAGATGGGCAGAACAGTGGCAAATAGAATTTAACCCTGAAAAGTGTGAGGTGATGCATTTTGGGAGGACTAACCAGGCAAGGGATTACACTATGAATGGTAGGACCCTAGGAAGGAGAGAGGATCAAAGGGACATTGGTGTACATGTACATAGATCCCTGAAGGCAGCAGGACAGGTAGGCAAGGTGGTTAAGAAGGCATATGGGGTACTTGCCTTCATTAGCCAAGGCATAGAATAGAAGAGCAGGGAGGTTATGATGGAGCTGTACAAAACGCTAGTTAGGCCACAGCTGGAATACTGTGTGTAATTCTGGTCGCCACACTATAGGAAGGATGTGATTGCATTAGAGGGTGCAGAGGAGATTCACCAGGATGTTACCTGGGCTGGAGTGCTTCAGCTATGAAGAGAGACTGGACAGGCTGGGGTTGTTTTCCTTAGAGCAGAGAAGGCTGAGGGGGGGGACCTGATTGAGGTGTACAAAATTATGAGGGGCGTAGATAGAAAGGAACTTTTCCCCTTAGTAGAGGGGTCAATAACCAGGGGGCATAGTTTCAAGGTAAGGGGCAGGAGGTTTGGAGGGGATTTGAAGAAAATCTTTTGCACACAGAGGGTGGTTGGAATCTGGAACTCACTGCATGAAAGGGTGGTAGAGGCAGGAACCCTCAACATTCAAGCAGCATTTAGATGAGCACTTGAAATGCCATAGCATACAAGGCTACGGACCATGCTGGAAAAAGGGATTAAAATATAGTGCTTGATGGCCGGCGCAGACACGATGGGCCGAAGGGCCTCTTTCTGTGCTGTATGACTCTATAAAATCATTGCAGCACTAGGAAACATATGGACACATGATTACATTACACAGACCACTGCTATTTGAATAGGAAACAGATATTCCTGTTACTCAATGCCGTCAGAGTCATAATGGCACAGGAAGCCATTCGGCCCATTGAGTCCGTGCCGGCTCTCTGTAGAGCAATCCAATCAGTTCCATTTCCCCGCTCTATCCCCGTAGCCCTGCAAGTTTATTTCCCTCAAGTGCCTATCCATTCTCCCCTTGAAAACATTGAATGTTTCTGCTTCCATCACTTCCTTCGGCAGCGAGTTCCAGGTGTTCACCACTCGCTGCGTAAAAAAGTTTTCCCTCACATCCCCCCTATATCTCTTGCCCAAAACCTTAAATCTGTGTCCCATAGTCCTTGTACCATCGACTAGTGGGAACAGCCTTTCCCCATCTAGCCCATCCAAACCAGTTATAATCTTGTACACCTCTATCAAATCACCCCTCAACATCCTTTGCTCTAATGAAAACAAATCCAGCTTCTCCAACCTGACCTTGTAGCTAAGATCCCCCATCCCCGGAACCATTCTGGTAAATCTCCTCTGCACCCTCAAGGGCATTCACATCCTTCCTAAGGTGTGGTGACCAGAACTGGACACAATACTCCAGTTGTGGCCTAACCAGTGCTTTATAAAGGTTCAGCATAACTTCTCTACTTTTGTACTCAATACCTCTATTTATGATGAAGCCCAAGATCCCATATGCTTTGCTAACCACTTTCTCAATATGTCCTACTACCTTCAGGGACCTATGCACATCAACTCCCAGGACCCTCTGTCCCTGCACACTCTTTAAAACTGTGCCATTAAGTGTATATTGCCTCTCCCTGTTCCTTCTGCCAAAATGCATCACCTCACACTTCTCTGTATTAAATTCCATCTGCCACTTGTCTGCCCATTCTGCTAGACTTTCTATGTCCTGTTGCAGCCGATTGGCATCATCCTCAGTTTGCCACACCCCCAAGTTTGCTGTCATCGGCAAATTTAAAAATTCTACATTGTATTCCAATATCCAGGTTAGTTAGTTATATTCAAAAACAGCAGTGGCCCCAGCATTGACCCTTGGGGAACACCACTGTCTACCAACCGCCCGTCTGAAAAACAGCCATTTACTACAACTCGCTGTTTTCTGTCCTCAAGCCAATTCCTTATCCAAGCTGCCACTGACCCACCTATTCCATGAGCCTCAATTTTGTTAACCAGCCTTCTATGTGGTACTTTGTCAAACACCTTCCTAAAATCCATGTTGACAACATCCATTGCATTCCCTTCATCAATCCTCCCTGTTACTTCATCAAAAAATTCAACTGGATTAGTCAAATGCGATCTGCCTTTTACAAATCCATGTTGGCTCTCCTTAATTAGCTTAAACCTCTCCAAGTGCCCGTTAATATTTTCCTTGATTTTTGTTTCTAAACCAGTGGAGAGAAATCTAGAATGCTAAAGAGAAAAGACAAGGAAGCAGTGCAGGAAAGTGATTGGGATAAAGATAACCAGATTGTGTCAGGAAGGGACAGAGCGTACAAAAAAAAGGAGTGCACTAACAAATAGGGTCTGGGTAAGAAAAAATGGTAGAGACAAATAGGGCCATAGTACCAAAAAAATGTTAAGATGTCTAAAAATGTTAAAGAGACAAATCTAAAGGCACTGCATCTGAATGCACGAAGCATTCGTAATAAGGTAGACGAATTAACAGCGCAAATAGATGTAAACGGATACGATACAATTGCAATTACGGAGACATGGCTGCAGGGTGACCAAGGCTGGGAGCTGAATATCCAAGGATATTCGATGTTTAGGAAGGACAGGCAAAAAGGAAAAAGGAGGTGGGGTGGTGTTGTTAGTAAAGGATGAAATCAGAGCAATAGTGAGAAAGGATATTGGCTCAGAAAATAAAGATGTAGAATCAGTCTGGGTGGAGCTCAGAAGCACCAAGGGGCAGAAAACATTGGTGGGAGTTGTCTTTAGGCCTCCAAACTGTAGCAGTAATGTAGGGGATGGCATCAAACAGGAAATTAGAGATGTATGTAACAAGTGTACTACAGTAATCATGGGTGACTTTAATCTACATATAGATTGGCCAAACCAAATTAGCAATAATACTGTGGAGGATGAATTCCTGGAGTGTGTACGAGATGGTTTTTTAGACCAGTACGGTGAGGAGCAAACTGGGGAACAGGCTAGAACAGAACTGCCTTCCAACCTATCAGACCTTCCTTTTTGTTCTTTCTTCCCCTCCCCCCTTTCCCTGCCCCTGCACTTGCTTAAAAACCTGTTTGATCTCCAGCTTTTTCCAGTTCTGACGAAGGGTCATCGACCTGAAGCGTTAACTCTGTTTCTCTCTCCACAGATGCTGCCTGACCTGCTGAGTATTTCCAGCATTTTCTGTTTTTATTTCAGATTTCCAGCATCCACAGTATTTTGCTTTTGTATTAGGGAACAGGCTATCCTAGATTGGATACTGTGCAATGAGAAGGGGTTAATTAATAATCTTGTTGTGCAGAGTCCTTTAGGGAAGAGTAACCATAACATGATAGAATTCTTCATTATAATGAAAAGTGAAGAAGTCCAATCTGAAACTAGGGTCCTAAATCTAAACAAAGGAAACTACGAAGGTATGAGGAGGGAGTTGGCTATGATAGATTGAGGAGCTTCATTAAAAAGGCAGGACGGTAGATAGGCAATGGCTAACATTTAAGGAACGAATGCATGAATTGCAAGTTATACATTCCTTTCTGGCGCAAAAACACAAAAAGGAAAAGCGGCCCAACCATGGCCAACAAAAGAAATTAAGGATAGTATTAGATCCAAAGAGGTGTCATACAAAGTTGCCAGAAAAAGTAGCAAACCCGAGGATTGGGAGCAGTTTAGAGATCAGCAAAAAAGGACCAAGAGATTGATTAAGAGGGGGAAAAATAGAGTAAACTTGCAAGGAACATAAAAGCGGATTGTAAAAGCTTCTACAAGTATGTAAAAAGAAAAAGATTAGTGAAGACAAATGTAGGTCCCTTACAGTCAGAAACAGGAGAATTTATAATAGGGAACAAGGAAATGGCAGAGGAATTAATCAAATACTTTGGCTCTGTCTTCACGGAAGAGAACACCAATAACTTCCCAGAAATGCTAGGGAACCAAGGGTCTAGCGAGAAGGAGGAATAAAAGGAAATTAGTATTAGTAAAAAGAATGCTGGAGAAATTAATGGGATTGAAAGCCGATAAATCCCCAGGGCCTGATAATCTGCATCCCAGAGTACTAAAAGAGGTAGCCATGGAAATAGTGGATGCATTGGTTGTCATCTTCCAAAATCCTATAGATTATGGATAGTTCCTGCAGATTGGAGGGTGGCAAATGTAACCCCACTGTTTAAAAAAGGAGGGAGAGAGAAAACCGGGAACTACAGACCGGTTAGCCTAACATCAGTAGTAGGGAAAATGCTAGAGTCTATTATAAAGGATGTGATAACAGAACACTTAGAAAACATCAACAGGATTAGACAAAGTCAACATGGATTTACGAAAGGGAAATCGTGTTTGACAAACCTACTGGAGTTTTTTGAGGATGTAACTGGTAGAATAGATAAGGGAGAACCAGTGGATGTGGTGTATTTGGATTTTCAGAAGGCCTTTGATAAAGTCCCACATAAGAGGTTAGTGTGCAAAATTAAAGCACATGGGATTAGGGGCAATATACTGGCATGGATTGAAAATTGGTTAACAGACAGGAAACAGAAAGTTGGAATAAATGGGTCTTTTTCGGGGTGGCAAGCGGTGACTAGTGGGGTACCGCAGGGATCAGCGCTTGGGCCCCAGCTATTCAATGATTTGGATGAGGGAACCAAAATGTAATATTTCCAAGTTTGCTGACGACACAAAACTAGGTGGGATTGAGAGTTGTGAGAAAGATGCAAAGAGGCTTCAAGGCGATTTAGACAAGTTGAGTGAGTGGGCAAATACATGGCAGATGCAGTATAACGTGGATAAATATGAAGTTATCCACTTCAGTAGGAAAAACAGAAAGGCAGAGTATTATTTAAATGGCGATAGATTGGGAAATGTTGATGTACAAAGGGATCTAGGTCACTGAAAGCAAACATGCAGGTACAGCAAGCAGTTAGGAAGGCAAATGGCATGTTGGCCTTCATTGCAAGAGGATTTGAGTACAGGAGCAAAGATGTTTTACTACAGTTATACAGGGCCTTGGTGAGACCACACCTGGAGTATGTGTGCAGTTTTGGTCTCCTTACCTAAGAAAGGATATAGAAACATAGAAGATAGGAGCAGGAGTAGGCCATTTGGCCCCTCGAGCCTGCGCCACCATTCAATGCGATAATGGCTGATCATCCAATTTCAGTACCCCGGTCCCTGCTTTCTCCCCATACCCCTTGATCCCATTAGCCTTAAGAAATATATCCAACTCCTTCTTGAATATATTTAATGAATTGGTCTCTACTGCCTTCGGTGGTAGAGAATTCCACAGGTTCACCACGCTCTGGGTGAATAAATTCCTCCTAATTTCTGTCCTAAATGGCCTACCCCTTATCCTTAGACTGTGACCCCTGGTTCTGGACTCCCCGACCATCGGGAACATCCTTCCTGCATCTAGTCTGTCCAGTCCTGTCAGAATTTTTTAAGTTTCAATAAGATCCCCTCTCATTCTTCTAAACTCCAGCAAGTACAAGCCCAATCGTCCCAATCTCTCCTCATAAGTCATTCCTGCCATCCCATACTTGCCATAGAGGGAGTGCAGCAAAGGTTCACCAGACTGATTCCTGTGATGGCAGGACTGTCATATGAGGAGAGGTTGGGTCGACTAGGCCTGTATTCACTAGAGTTTAGAAGAATGAGAGGGGATTTAATTGAAATGTATAAAATTCTGACGGGGCTAGACAGACTGGATGCAGGAAGGATGTTTCCCCTGGCTGGGGGATCTGTAATGAAGGGTCACAGTCCAGGGTAGGACATTTAGGACTGAGATGAGGAGAAATTTCTTCACTCAGAAGGTGGTGAACCTGTGGAATTCTCTCCCACAGAAGGCTGTGGAGGCCAAGTCACTGAATATATTTACGAAGGAGGTAGATAGATTTCTAGACACAAAAGCCATCAAGGGGTATGGGGAGAGAGTGGGAATATGGTATTGAGATAGAGGATCAGCCATGATCATATTGAATGGCGAAGCAGGCTCGAAGGGCCTACTCTTGCTCATATTTTTCTATGTTTCTATGTTTCC
Source organism: Somniosus microcephalus (assembly GCF_052327205.1). NCBI lineage: Eukaryota > Metazoa > Chordata > Chondrichthyes > Squaliformes > Somniosidae > Somniosus > Somniosus microcephalus. Next base: position 39,402 of record NW_028226317.1, on the reverse strand, counting down.
AACATCTTGGTTGATGTGCCTCAATACATCCAGTACATTAATCTATTGCAAATGAACAACCACATTTTTCTTTTTAAAACTATGGAGGAATGTCGATTATCTCCATGCTCATTATGGACGTTATTCAAAGATACTAAGATAAAGATAATAAAGCATATCTTTGTTTCAGAGCACAATCCTCCTGCTGGTAAAATGAGCAGGCACTGTACAGCTAATCAGCCAGCTGACCTGCTGACTCACACCCTCCCCCCATCCATTTGCCTGTAACTACAGTCACCAGGTCAGTCATAGATTCACAAGAAACAAAGGAACCCTGCCCCGCTACCAACTACGTCCCCCCACCTCCTCCGAACCCCACCACCACCCACCCAGTTACAGAAGTGAGTGCTAAATTAAGTATTCACCCATCTCCAGCAATCCTGCTGGCAGCTTCTGCAGTGCTTACCTCTTTGAAACTGCCGACTTTAACATCAGTGCAGAGCTCAGTTGCTTAAAGCTCATCGGAATGATTGCAACACTGATATTTTTCAACCAAAATCCACTCAATGGCTTTTTTTTTCCGGCTAGTTCTGATGAAAGATTACACCTGGAATATAACTCTTTCTTTTAGATACAGATCACTGCACTTCCAGAAGTGTGTTTTTAAAAGTTAAGATTTCTGGCATATACAGATTCCTTTTTCAGTGACCAAAACAAGTAGTTCAAATGACATGAGAAAGCACAAGAGTGAAACTTGAGTTATCTTTTTTGCTGGCTTCATTGGGTTTTGGTTAATTTTTAATGCTGAGGACACCATTCAATGCAGGCTCTCAAGCACAATGACTGGGTCATTGAAGAGGTAATTTACAGTTAATTACTTGAGAACTTTACAGCCAATGTACAAGTCAATTATTTTTTTTCTTATCAAATGTCATGTGTTAAAATCTTAGAAGCAATCTTTTTTGGAATCATAAATTCTAATGTCACCCTGCCCTCAGTTATATCTCCTTGGCCTTTTGAAATAACTGACCGTCTATGACACTGTTTCAAGGTTAATGCATTTAATTTCTCCTTGTAATGAACTACCCGATCACAATAGCTTGGATACCCGCCCTGCTGTATGCCTCAGAGACATGGACCATGTACAGCAGGCACCTCAAAGCACTGGAGAGGTACCACCAACGCTGCCTCTGCAAGATCCTGCTAATCTATTGGCAGGATAGGCGCACCAACGTTGGTGTTCTTGCTCAGGCCAACATCCCCAGCATCGAAGCTTTGACCACGCTCAATCAGCTCCGATGGACAGGTCACATTGTCCGCATGCCCGATACGAGACTCCCAAAACAAGCGCTCTACTCGGAGCACCGGCACAGCAAGAGAGCCCCAGGTGGGCAGAGGAAACGCTTCAAGGACACCCTCAAAGCCTCCTTGAAAAAGTGTAACATCCCCACCGGCACCTGGGAATCCCTGGCCCAAGACCGCACAAAGTGGAGGAGAAGCATCCGGGAAGGCGCCGAACACCTCGAGTCTCTTCGCCGGGAGCAAGCGGAAGCCAAGCGCAGGCAGTGCACGTCAACCCAAGCACCCCACCCACCCACCTGCCCCTTCAACCACCGTCTGCCCCACCTGTGACAGAGACTGTAGGTCCCGCACTGGACTCATCAGTCACCTGAGAACTCATTTTTAATGTGGAAGCAAGTCATCCTCGGTTCCGAGGGACTGCCTAAAGAGGAGATACCTGATGCCTTTCCGACTGAAAACAATAGCAAAATGTTATTTTTTGGAAACCGTAAACTTTTGCACTTAGCACACAGTTCGGTAAGGAAGTTTATTTTGTTTTCAAAGATATATGAGGAGACTTTGGAATGCCTTTCCAAAGGCTCCAAAATAGTTTCCAACTAAAGATAAATACAAATGATAACCTATTACCGTAAAATCTGACCTAAATCATGAGGCACAGAGCAACATACAGATTAAAACACTGAACTGCATGGCTTACAGAAGGTCAGAGAGAAAAGGCACAAAAGAAATGACGACTCGTGCATCAACACCAAGGTCACTGTACTCTCTAGAGAATGGTGGTACTACTGAAAACACCTCATCCATCACCAACACAGAAAGGCAAACCAGCATTTAAAAATGAACTTGTTAAAAAAAAAACTAGAAACATACAAGTTTACAGCACAGAAGGCAGTCATTCAGCCCATCATGTCTGTACTGGCTCTATGCTAGAGCAATCCAAAACTAATCCCACTGCCTCACTCTCTCCCCAATAGCTCTGTAACTTCCTCTATTTCAAATATTTATTTAATTTTGCTTTAATAGATCCAATGGTCTCTGCCCCAATCACTCTGTGACAAAGCATTCCATGCCCCTCTATATTTTCAAATGCTCACTCATTTTATTTCAATTATAGATTCCAGAGCAACAGCGATATCATGTGTTGAATCACCACATGATGACTCAGAACATCTGGAATTTAAAAAATGTTCATTCCATTCGCTATTTCACAAAGACATCTGAAACAGCACAAGTCCAAGCTAACCACTACTTCTCGCCAATAAATCTTACTCAACACCCTCCTGTAACTTTCAGTTTCCTACTTCAGTTGTCCTCCAACAAATGGTATCATACAAAATGGAGGTTACTGCACCCCAAGCAGTGTACTAAATTAATAAGCGTAACTCAGGGGTCATAAACAGAGAACTTCAGCGGCAGACCTGGTTTACTGCTCAAATCTCAGTGCAATTCAGATTTATTCAACAATGGGTTACGCTGCAGCATGGATTCTTCCCTCATCCTCCAACATACTGGGGGGAGGCAAATAGTTTGCACTCAAAAAACTGTACAATAGCCACCTTGATTTTGCAGACTCCTTGTAATTTCCCAATCCGTTGCTCAATGGTCTGCACACAGGAGTTGCAGGTCATTCCCTCCACAGATATGGTGATGGAATTCATTTCGCCCATTCTTCTTTGGTCTTCACATCACTAGAAAACGTAAATAGCAGGGTTAAATGGGCAGTCAGACAGAGAACCACATTTAAAGCTTCTGAACAGCTTCAAGGAAGATGTACTCTAACCAACTATATTTTCTTCCACACTTCATAGTCAAGACATGTCCTCAAAAAAATTGAGCAAATTTCCTACTGTTAGCTTGGAGATAGCTATGGACAGGCAGGCCTCTACCTTGAAAAATGAGAACATATATTGTACAACAGCAACTTTCATTTTAATATTGTGCCTAAGGCACTTCTCAGGAGCGTTATCAGACAAAGTTTGACACCGAGCCACTGAGATATTAGGACAGGTGACCAAAAGCTTGGTCAGAGAGCTGGTTTTAAGGAGCGTCTTAAATGATGATTATTCCATCATCTATCAGATTATTATATGAATGAAAACTAACAGTACAATAAAGCTGCATATTTTTGTAGTAATTATATGTTAGTGGCCCTAATTATTTCAGTTTCTTTAAACCAGTATTTTAGTCTTTGTCCACATTCAAGTTTTCTTCCTTCCTGTCTTTCTCACTCTTCCTCCATCGCCCCCCTCCCAAAAAGGTGGGCAAACCATCTGAAGTGAACGTTGAGAAACTGAAATTATTAAGGCCACCGGTTTATAATTATCACTAAAATATGGCATAATCACATAATTTGATCCCAAAAATATTATCAATCTGATAATACTTTGTAATAACACTATTTCACTTATTCAATCACTATAAAATATGTCACATAGCACGAAACATCCCATCGCTAACTCACTGTGAGCAAGAATAAGGGAGCTCCAATAGTAGATAATTTTTTTTTTTTTTTTTAATCCTTGATTAAACTCCAGCATGCAATTCACTCCTCGGTGTACATCAGATGTAAATATTCTAAACCCTTCAATTAGATTCCATCCTGACGTAACTCATAGTGGTTTCTCACCAGGACACGCTATTATATGCCACAATTCCTCTATACATTAGCTATATTATTATTATAAGCTCTAAATATAATACAGCTGTACAAAAACACATTTTCACCACAAAGCCACCTGTGCGGTTTCCTTGCTTGCCATACAGCAACTAGATTATTAAAAGCTCTCACTATAACAGAGTTCTATAAAACAGTCTCACCACAAAGACGCATGTACAGTTCCCTAACAAAATGCAAAGCTGTCACGTCAGCTCAATGCACTTGGTTGTCCTCTTGCTGCTGAGTCAGTAGGATGTAGATTCAAGTCCAATTCCAAAGCATGAGCACATAATCTAGGCAGACACTGGAGTGCAGTGCTGAGAGAGTGCTGCACTGTCAGAGGTGTTGTCATTTAGAGATCTAGTGTGGATAGGATCAGTCTCGACAGTGCTGCCCCTCCCAATTAAATATTGCAAGGAGCATCACTGTCGAGATTCATCGCAGTGGCCAGTTGGGATGGAGCCAAACATACCCCTGTACCTTCAGGAACTAGAAAAAAAAACTAGATTTAAAAATATAAAAGCAGAACTGCATAGGCTTCCCTCTACACCACAATGTAGAGAAAAGAAAATGAGGCTGCACTGTAATTGTTACATAATTGTTTTCTTTTTGTTTCTCAATTAGGATCATCCAGCAACGTAAAGATAACACCCGGCTTCTTTTCTCCACTACCAACCATCTTCTTAAATCCATCTCCCCTGCTCCCCTACACTCTCACCTCAAACAACAAGTGCAAGGAGCTAATGGACTTCTTTGTCATGAAGATCAAGACCATCCATTCAGCTGCTTCTTCTGCCCTGTCCCCACCAAGCCAAACTTCCCCCAAGATTCCCCCATGCCCCAGCCCTGAACCTGCAATTTTCTCTAATGGCTCTCCTGTTTCCCCTCATGCACTCTCTAAACCCAACTTGTCCATCAGACCCACCGCTGCTCTCTCGACCCTATTCCACCTAAACTGCTGACCACCCACATTCCCTTCCTGGCCACCATGCTAGCGGACATGGGGAACAAGTTTCTCTCTTCAGGTACTGTCCCCCTACCTTTCAAAACAGCCATCATCACTCCCCTCCTCAAAAACCCCACCCCTGACCCCTCTGTCTTTGCAAAACTACCACCCCATTTCCAAACTCCCTTTCTTCTGCAAAGTCCTTCGACATATTGCCGACTCCCAAATCCTAGACCATCTTTCCCAAAACTCCATGTTTGAACCTCTCCAATCAGGTTTCCGCCCCTGCTGCAGCACAAATGGTCCAAATCAAAACTGTAAATTATATCCCGTGATCATGGCACATTATTCCTTCGCGTCTTTCTTGATCGTTCTGCAGCCTTTGACATGGTCGGCCCCGCCTCCTCCGCCATTGTCTGCCCTCACATGGTTCCACAATTACCTACTCACTCACAGTCAGCGAGTCTCTTTGCAATGTCTTCTCCTCCCACCCCCACACCATTACATCTGGGGTCCACCAAGGATCTATCCTAACCCCCCCTCCTATTATCGGCGACATCATCCAAAAACATGATTTCAGGTTCCACATGTACGCTCATGACACCCGGCTCTACCTCACCAGATCCTCTCTTGACCCCTACCATTGAGTCAGTGTTGTCAATCTGCTCGTCTGACATCCAATCCACGATAAACCACACTGTCCTCCAATTAAATATTGGGAAGACCAAAAACATTGTCTTCGGCCCGCGCCACAAAATCCTTTCCCTCGGCACCGATAGCATCTCCCTCCCCGGCCACTGTCTCAATCTGAATCACACTATTCACAATCTTGTGTCCTATCTGACCTCAAGCAAAGGTTCCGGTCCTATATCCTTTCTATCACTGCCTATTTAAAGTGCCTTGGAGTATTTTACTATGTTAGAGGCGCTATATAAATGCAAGTTGCTGTTATTTCCACATCAAACATCACTGTCTCCGCACCTGCTGGCACCCATCTGCTTCTGAAACCCTCATCCATGCTTTTATTACCGCCAGACTCAACCATTCCAATCCCCCACAAATTTGAGCTCTGCTGCCTGCACCAAGTCTTGCTCACCCATCACCGCTGTGCTTGCAGAGCTACATTGGCTCCTTGTCCACCAATGCCTCAAATTTAAAATGTTCATCCTCATGTTCAAATCCCTTCATGGCTTTACCCCTCCTTATCTCTGTAATCTCATCCAGTCTTACACAACAGAGAACCCTGCATTCCTTTAACTCTGGTATCTTAGCATCCACCACTCTGGTCACCACACCTTCAGCTGTTTAGGCTGTAAACACTGAAGTTCCCTCCCTAAACCTCTCCACCTCTCTCTCCTCCTTTAAGACGCTCTTAAAACCTACCCTTTTGATCAAGCTTTTAGTCAGTCCTCCCCTTCTTTAGCGCAAGTGTCAAATTTTGATGGATTACATTTCTGTGAAGTACCTTGGGATGTTTTGCTAGATTAGAAGTGTGTTATAAATGCAAGTTGTTGTTACAATATCACTATATATTAAATAATTCAGTTTACATATACTCTTACAATGCTAGCTTTCCCTTAATTTAAAAATGCTTCATCTATATCATTTTTCCACAATATATTCAATTCCTACATAGAAGCCTAGTCCTATTTAGTAGTTTTACATTTCCATTTTATTTCTTGTAAATTGTTTGATGTACTTTTGCATTGAACATTTTAGATTATAACATTCATTCGAATGAATTCCTTTATTTACATTAATTAATTAACATACAGTATTTGTTTTCATTCTGCTCCGTTTAAACCTGTCGTTTATTTAGAGGATTTCCAGGAGTTGGAGCCCGCACCCATGCCTGCCTGCTCCTCTCTTATGCAAAAACCATTTCAAAACAAAGCTTTATATTTGCATCACAGCTTCTTACCTTAGGCCTTAGCCGAGAAGCAGCAGCTCACCTCCTGCGTGCCCACGACACAGCCCCAATGATGACTGTTTATACCCGGAACTGATCGACTCGACCACAGCTCCCCGGGGGGATGGGATTACGAAGGGCATTCCACGCATGCGCAGCAGCTGCTGAACTGGACCTGCGCGTTGAAGAGGATACGTGGCGCAGGGGGGAGGGGCGAAAAGGGTGAAGTAATTGGGTAGGGGCAGGGTGCCATTGAGTGGAGTATTGTACTGGGGAGAGATCAATCAATCAATGGTACCATAGCAAAATACTGCAGATGCTGGAAATCCGAAATAACAACAGAAAATGCTGGAAAAACTCAGCAGGCCAGGCAACAACCTCATCTTCCGATTAGGCACTTTACAGCCTTCCGGACTCAATATTGAGTTCAACAATTTCAGATCATAACCTCAGCCCCTATTACATTTTTACTTATATTTTTTATCCACACCTTTGTTTTGGCCCTTTCCCCCCCCCTTTCTTTTTTTTCTCTCTCCCACATGGCAGCTGTCTCCCATTCTGCCAGCGCATTTCACACCCAATCTAGAGCCATCTTTTGTCTCCACTAGTCCTATCACCATCTCGTCTTGTTTTGAATACCTCTTAATGTCTCTTCATTTCTCTTTTGTTCTCTCCCAGCCTGGCCTCTTAATCTGTTTCATTTCCTGTGCTTCTTTAGTCTTGACAAAGGGTTCACCCAAATATTTTCTCTCCACGGATGTTGCCTGGCCTGCTGAGTTTTTCCAGCATTTTCTGTTGTTATTTCAATCAATCAATGGTTTGCCTTTTCTTTAAGGAGACACTTTCCTCAGTGTCATCAAGCAAAAAAACTAACAAAAGTGCCCCCTTTTTAAATGGAGCACAACTAATAAAAAACTTATAAAATTAAATAATTAATATTGTCACCCATGTCGACTATGCCACCCCAGTCCCTGCGGTGCCCACCGGTCGCGCAAGGCCTCAATCGTACCGGCGGGCACCTTCTCCGGGGACACCCGGGCTCGGACAAAGCCACGGAGGAGAGGCGGGCAGACAGGGCGACCCACCCCCCGCAGGCCATGTCCAACTTGGACCTGTGAGTGGCCACCTTGGGTGCCCAGACCCGCGAGGAGGTCCTCCGCCGTCCTCTGCACCGGGTGACCAAAGATCAGCAGCGTGGGACTGAAGTGGAGCGGAGCCGGAAGTTGAGGAACAGCCCCTTCAAATAATGGAACGGGCTGCAACCTCTCGCACTCCATGTAGGTGTGAAACACAGACTCATCCAGGCTGCAGAAGTTACAGGCGGCCTGGGCATCTGTGAAGTGGCTCAGAAACTTATTGCATGGTACTGCTCCGTGCAACACTTCAATCAATGGTGTGGGATTGTTGCTTTTTATACATGTAATATTTGATGCTTCATTACAATAATAACAAGTTTATAAATTAACACTCAAACCTTTAGAAGTAAGATGCTGGAACTGGAGGCTGTTAAGGCAGTTGGTAACACTGATTTGGTGGGAATATCAGAAATATGGCTCAATCCAGAGGATCGAAATTAATATAATATTCAGGGGTATAGAGTGTTTAGACAAGATAGAATGGACAAACAAGGAGGAGGTGTGGCTCTATATGGCAGGCACTCTTGGGAGGTAAAAGAAGTTGATGGGGGGGGGGTGAAAACTTACAAAATGAACGACTAAAAATGAACGACTTTGGGTAAACACCTGTCATGATAAAATTCAAAGCTAACACTGGGAGTATGCTGAGGAGCATAAGAAAATCAACAACACGACTTGGAGGAGGATGATGTGGTCAGTCATGTCAAAGGCTGCAAAGAGGTTGAGGAGGACAAGATAAGATAATGCATCATAGTCACAGCTACAGAATCAAAGAAACTGTAGCATAGTGGTTATGTTACTGGACTAGTAATCCAGAGGCCTGGACTAATGATCTGAAGACATGAGTTTACCCCCACGGCAGCTGGGGAATTTAAATTCAGTTAATTAAATAAATCTGGAATTAAAAAGCTAGTATCACTAATGGTGACCATGTAACTCCCGGATTGTCGTAAAAACCCATCTGGTTCACTAATGTCCTTTAGGGGAGGAAATCTGCCATCCTTACCCAGTCTGGCCTCTGTGTGACTCCTGACCCACAGCAATGTGGTTGACTTGTAACTGCCCTCTGAAATGGCCACTCAGTTCTACCAAACGGACTGCAGTGGTTCAAGAAGGTGGCTCACCACCATCTTTTCAGGGGCAATTAGGGATGGGCAATAAATGTCGGCCTTGCCAGCAACGCCCACATCCCGTGAATGAATTTTAAAAAAAACAGAGGATGTCATTTGTTATTTTGGTTAGAGATGTTTCGGAAAGATGGGTATGGATTTCAGGGATGACGACACCTTCAAGGACTTTGGAGAGGAAAGGGAGATTGTAGAAGAAGTAAAGGGTCAAGGTTATTTGAGGAGGGGGTGATAACAGCAGTTTTGAAAGGGAGGAGGATAATACCTGCGGAGCGGGAATTGTTTGCAATGTCAGCTATCATGAGAGCCAGAAAAGAAAGTTGGGTGGTTAGCAGTTTAGTGGGAATGGGTGAAGGGAACAGGAAGTGTGTCTCATGGACAATATGAGCTTGAAGAATGCATGAGGGAGCTAGGAGAGAAACTAGGATTCCGGGCAAGGGCAGGGGAAACTTGATGGGGGGGGGTTTGGCTTGACGGGCAAGGGGAAGAGTGGGAAGCAGCAGAGGCAGCTGAATGGATGGTCTCAATCTTAGTGACAAAAAAGTCCATGAGTCCCTCACACTTGCTGGAGCTGGGGGTTGAGGCAGATCTGGTTAGTTGGAAATTTCTATTCATCAAATAAAGTTTTGGAAAAAAAAAAATTTTTTAATTTTATTTGTTTATGGGATGTGGGCATCGCTGGCAAGGCCAGCATTTATTGCTCATCCCTAATAATAATTCATGCAATGTATAAGCACAAATGTAAGCAACTCTTTTAGATCCACAGTGTCCTCTATATCCCCTCCCATACTTTTTGATTTGGTAATGAAACTGTTGAGATGGAACCAATGTGGGCATAGAAATACAGACCAGCAAACAGAACAGAATTTTACTGCCTGCTACCAAGACCAATCCTACATGCCAGTTGTGGTGTATGTAACCTGTTCCACCTTAAGAGAACTTAAGCCTGTTCCACCTTAAGAGATGTACTACTTTCTCTGGCTGCTGTATACGTAATACCGGTGGTGACCACCGGTATATAAGTACTGTGTAGTGATATTGTATTTAGTATAGTCCTGACCTCCAACTAGTAAAGACCTGTTGAACTTTATTCTTGTAGTCTGTGTCAGTAATTAATCTTAATACAACTGGAACACACAGACTTAACAGTGGCGACGAGTCCAATTCTTACCCTGCGGCAGTTTATATCCACGGCGGCTTCGTCCACAGAACGGGCATTGAAGAGAGGCATCCGCCCTCATCACCCTGCTGGAAGACACGTCGCGCGGCAGGCATCGAGAACCCGGAGTGCAGAAGACATCCTGAACTCGAAGCCTCCATCAGCGGCAGTCAGCTATCTTCTTTCTACCTCGATGGTGGGTAAGCTGGTCAGCGACGCGAGCAGAAAGTCGGCTGCGTTGGCTGTACAGACGGGGGGAGGAAGACGGAGGAATAAGGGCGGTGAGATCGATCGCGACCGGAGATAAGGGCCGGGCCGCATTCGGGCCGAAAGGCGCAGCGCGGGGACATCGATCGCGGCTGGTGATAAGGGCCGGGCCGCTTTTGGGCCAAAAAGGCGCAGCGTCTGGGGCGACTGAAGGCGCGAGAGCCGCGGTGAAGGCGAACGCAGCCGGTGCTAATAACCAGGCTGCAAGAAGGGCTGCGAGGCGTGACATCGGGGAAGCGCGAATGCCCGAGGGAGCCGCGGTGAAGCGGAGACAGTGTCGGGGGAGTTACTAACCGCTGGGAAAGGGGAGCAGCAGCGGCACGCCAAACACCATTGCAGCCAGTGGGTGAAGACCGCCAAGCGCGGGAAAACCGCCATTTTGTAGGCGGAGGACGAAGACAAGAGCGGGAAGCCGCCATCTTGGGATAAAATAAATTGCAACGATGCCTAAACATGGGAACATTAATACCTTTGATAGCGACATCGAAGATTGGGCCATGTATGTAGAACGCATACAAAATTATTGTAAAGCAAATAAAATCCCAGATGCAGAGAAAGCAGTAACTTTATTAAACTTAATGGGTGTGAAGACATACGGGCAATTGAAACACCTTTTATCACCAGATGAACCGGCAGATAAGACGTTCGAGGAGATTGTTACTGTCCTGAAAAATCATCTAAACCCCACGCCGCTGATGCTAGCGGAACGATTTAAATTTTACAGCAGAAGGCAGCTGAAGGATGAAAGCAATGCTGAATATTTAATGGAATTGCGTAAGCTAGCAAAGTACTGTCAGTTTGGAACGGGACTAACAGAAGCACTAAGAGATAAATTTGTGTGTGGATTATTAAAAGAAGATACACAAAAGCGACTGCTCAAGGAGAATGAGCTGATGCTTGAGAAAGCGGTCACTATGGCAGCAGCACACGAAGCCGCAGCGAGAGGCATGGCAGTAATGCAGCTACGGTCACCGGAACTCAGTACAAATAAATTGGGTTTGAGTACTGTAAAATGTTATCGTTGTGGAAAGACAACACACGATCAGAACCAGTGTTGGTTTAAAAACCAAGAATGCAGAACGTGTGGCAGGCTTGGCCACATAGCTAAAGTATGCCGGTCAGGAAAGAAGACCAGCAACAAAAAGTCACCGCAAGGAAAATACATCAAGGTGCACAAGGTGACAAAGACCAGTTCGAACGAACAGAAGTCAGATTCAGACGCTAGCAGTAATGAACTGGGTAGCTTAAGAGTACACAACGTTGGTAAGGATGCAGATCTCCAGACAATTTGGGTCACTCTCCAGATAGCAGGAGTCCAAGTAAAGATGGAATTGGACACTGGATCGGCATTGACGGTCATGAATAAGAAAGATTACAAAAGGTTATTCCAACATATTCCCCTACGGGATACGGAGATTATATTGAAAACATACATGGGGCAAAGAGTGTACCCCATCGGAAAGATAGATGTAAAAGTGGTCCACAAGGGCGAAGAAAGCCAAGTAATGGGCTTATATGTGCTACCTGAAGGAGGTCCACCACTACTGGGACGGGAGTGGATTAGGAAAATGAATATGGACTGGCACTCCTTAAAAGCACTAACGGTAGATTCCGGGGAAACAGATGTCAAACCTAAACGATTGTCCAAAATATTGGATGATGCTAAAGAGGAGTTCCAGCAAGGACTGGGAACACTGAAAGGAATTACGGCAAACATCAAGATTGATGAACATGCACAACCAAAATTTTTCAAAGCCAGACCGGTACCCTATGCAATACGACCTACTGTAGAAGCGGAACTGGAAGCGCTAGAACGTTCAGGTGTACTGTCTAAGGTAGATTGGAGTGAGTGGGCTACGCCCATTGTTCCCGTTATGAAACGTCCTTCGAGCAACAAGCCAGGAGAACCAGGGAAGGTTCGCATCTGTGGAGATTTCAAGAGCACCGTTAATCCGGTGCTTCACACGGTGCAGTATCCGCTTCCGCGGATTGAGGATATTTTTGCTTCGTTGTCTGGCGGGAAACACTTCACCAAGATAGACCTGGCGCAGGCGTACTTGCAGATGGAGGTTGAAGAAGAGTCACGCCAGTACCTCACGATCAACATGCATAGAGGTTTGTACCGGTATAATAGGCTGGTTTTTGGAGTGGCATCGGCTCCGGCAATTTGGCAGAGGGCCATGGAGCAGGTATTACAGGGAATTCCAGGCACACAATGTTACCTGGACAATATTCTGATTACAGGTGATGGTGATGAAGAACACCTCGCTGTTGTGTATGTAATATGTGTGCTACTTTGAACCTATGGACAGGACTGCACTACTTGTAGGGCGTAGTGATACGCAGTACCACTCCTGGCCATAGGGGTATAAATAGTACTGTGGGTACTGATCTCCCCTCAGTTCCCGCCTGTGGGCATGAAGTAAAGACCTACGAATAGTCCCTACCTCCAACCAGTAAAGACCTGTTTTATTGTTACTGATTAAGTCTGAGTATTAATTACTTGAACAACTCACAGACTTAACACTGGCGACGAGTCTGATTCGGACCCTGCGGCAGTCACTCCACGGCAGCTTCGTCCACAGCCAGGACGTTGCAGAGAGGTTTCCACCCTCTCCGCCCCACTGGAAGACATCCTGACCTCGGAGCCTCCATCGGCGACCGTCAGCTTCTTCTCCAGCTTGGTGGTGGGTAAGCCGTTGTCTGAGCCGGGCAGCGACGCGACAGGCAGTCGACCGCGTTGGCCGCACGAACGGGGCTGGGGGAGCTGGAGGAATAGGGCGCGAGAGCCGCTTCGAGCGGGAGGCGTTTCAACAGAGCGATCGCATCTCCTGATAAGAGCCGAGAGCCGCTTCGCGATCCAGCGATCGCATCCGCTGATAAGGGCCGCACTCGGGCGATCGCGACGAAGATAAGGGCCGCACTCGGGGGCTGAAGGGAGACGGCGTTGGGGGACGGGTGAAGACCGCCAAGTGCGGGAAAACCGCCATTTTGTGGGCGGAGGACGACGGCAAGAGCGGGAAGCCGCCATCTTGGATAGCAGTAAAAAAAAAAAAAATCTGACAAATTGCAAATCTACAATGCCTAAACACGGGAATATTAGCACCTTTGATAGTGACCTCGAAGATTGGGCCATATATGTTGAAAGAGTAAAAAATTATTGTAAGGCCAATAAAATTCGTGACCAAGATAAAGCTCTAACATTATTAAATTTAATGGGTGCGAAGACATACGGGCAATTGAAACACCTGTTATCACCAGATGAACCGGCGGATAAGACATTCGATGAGATTGTTACTGTCCTGAAAGATCATCTAAACCCCACGCCGCTGATGCTAGCGGAACGATTTAAATTTTACGACAGAAGGCAGCTACAGCATGAAAGCAATGCTGATTATTTGCTGGAATTGCGTAAATTAGCGAAATATTGCCAGTTTGGAACGGGACTGACAGAGGCACTTCGAGACAAATTAGTGTGTGGTTTATTTAAACAGGATACACAAAAGCGACTGCTCGAGGAGAATGAGCTGACGCTTGAGAAGGCGGTCACTATGGCAGCAGCACACGAAGCCGCAGCGAGAGGCACGGCAGTAATGCAGCTACGGTCACACAAATTGGGTGTGAGTTCTGGCAAATGTTATCGTTGTGGAAAGACAACGCATGATCAGAACCAGTGTTGGTTTAAAAACCAAGAATGTAGAACTTGTGGTAGGCTTGGACATATAGCTAGAGTATGCAGGTCAGGGAAGAAGACCAGCAACAAGAAGTCACCGCAAGGAAAACACGCAAAGGTACACAAGGTGACCGAACAGGAGTCCGATTCAGACGCTAGCAGTAATGAACTGGCTAGCTTAAGCTGTAATGAACTGGCTAGCTTAAGAGTACTCAACGCTGGTAAGGGTGCAGACCTCCAGACAATTTGGGTCACTCTTCAGATAGAAGGAGTCCAAGTAAAACTGGAATTGGACACTGGATCGGCATTGACGGTCATAAATAAGAAAGATTACGGAAAGTTATTCCAACATATTCCCCTACAGGATACGGAGATTATATTGAAAACATACACGGGGCAAAGAGTGTACCCCATCGGGAAAATAGAGGTTGCAGTGGTCCACAAGGGCGAAGACAGTCAAATAATGGACTTATATGTGATATCTGAAGGAGGTTCTCCACTACTAGGACGGGAGTGGATTAGGAAAATGAATATGGACTGGCATTTCCTACAAACAATAACGAGTGAGAACTCGGTGAAGATAGTCGGCCCAGACTCTGGAACGGATGATGGTAAGCCCAACTCAGGTGCAAAAGACAAAGTTTCAGCACAGAATTCCACTGAGCAACAACAACATAGTTTAACTGTGGATTCTGAGTCTGGCAAGTCTACTGATGTGCCCATTTCTGAGGGACACCGGGCTCGAACTCAACTCCATTTCAAACTACAACAGCAATTAGAACAAATGCTTCGCCGTTGTGAGCAAGAGTTGAATGCAACGAAAGAGTTCTTTGATATAGAGTTGGAGAATCTGGAAAGACAACAGAAGCAGCTGATGGAGAAAATGGAGCAGGAGCACACAAAACGTCTGATGTCAGAGGAGTTAACGGTCAGCCAACTCCTGCATATGCTGAAGGACAGGACTCTGAAATGGGAAAAACTTGAACACGAACTTCAATATTCAAACGAAAGGGGTTCGGAGCTCTCAAAGGTTATTGGAAGAGCTGAGGTGGCAACACAGACTGAGATGACTGCAACAGAGCAGCCCTTGGATGCCAAAAGTACGCTGACTCACGTCAACGTAGAACAACAGACCGCTGAAACAGCTGCTCCGGTAGAGGGATTGAATAGTCCGATCAATCAATCTCCAAAAGAAGTTGAAGTAGTAAAATCTCAAATGAGGTCATTAGTAAACGACTTGCTGAAAGCCCAGAAAAAGCTGGATGAAGAGGTACGCATGAAGAAGTCTCTTCAGGAAAGATGTCTGGACTTGGAACAAAAGCTGGCTAACGCCCAGCTGGGTATGGAGGAAATAGAAGACCCTCTCGCTGGCCTAGATCAGGACGACACCGAATATTACTATGTCCTGTCCTGCCCAACTTGTAACTTCGACTCCCACCATACAGAAATCATGGAGGAGCACCGAAAGTCTACGGAACATCGGGAGAAGGTGGCTCTACTACGGAAAAAGGAGGAAGAGAAGGAGGAACTGCGCATGCAGCTGGCAGCTGACAGTGGAGCCCAGAGAGTCTCCAAGAAGCAGAAAAGGAAAAGTCGAAACAGAAGATGACCCATCTGAACCATTATTACCTCTACCAGATCACACACGTGGTCCCTCCGAACGGAGCCAATTCAGTTCGGAAGTTCAAACTGTTAAATCCATGGAAGGACTATTGAATGAGTCACTCCAGCAACGTGAACCGACTACACCACAGAGATTGAATCTGTGAACTGTTTTCCGCAGAGACTGAATCTGTGATCTGTTTTGACATGAAGTTATCTATGTATCTATGTTATTCTGTTATGTAAACCTGAAGTTATATATGTATATATGTTATTACGTTATGTTAAATGGGGAGATGACTGTAAAGCTAGGAAGGGAGGAATGTTGTGTATGTAATATGTGTGCTACTTTGAACCTATGGACAGGACTGCACTACTTGTAGGGCGTAGTGATACGCAGTACCACTCCTGGCCATAGGGGTATAAATAGTACTGTGGGTACTGATCTCCCCTCAGTTCCCGCCTGTGGGCATGAAGTAAAGACCTACGAATAGTCCCTACCTCCAACCAGTAAAGACCTGTTTTATTGTTACTGATTAAGTCTGAGTATTAATTACTTGAACAACTCACAGACTTAACACTCGCAAACTTGGAACTGGTGCTCAACAGACTGAAAGAGTATGGACTTAGAGTTAATCGGCAGAAATGTGAGTTCTTTCAGAAGCGGATCTCGTACTGTGGTCATGTCATTGACCGGGAGGGGCTTCATAAGTCTCCTGACAAGATAGAGGCAGTTGTAAAGGCTCCCGCTCCGGATAATGTCTCTCAGTTGAGGTCGTTTCTGGGATTGATTAACTATTACCATAAGTTTCTACCGAATCTATCCACGGTACTGCACCCGCTGAACGCTCTTTTACAGAAGGGGGTACCATGGGAATGGAGCGAAAACTGTAAGAAGGCATTTCGCAAAAGCAAAGAATTGATCACCTCAGAGGAAGTGTTGGCTCACTTCAACCCGACACTGCCTATTCGGTTGGCTTGTGATGCTTCTCCATATGGTATTGGGGCAGTACTCTCACACAAGTTGCCAAATGGCACGGAAAGGCCAGTCGCGTTTGCATCCAGATCATTGACCTTCGCTGAGCGCAACTATGCGCAGATCGATAGGGAGGCTCTCAGCCTTGTATGGGGAGTGAAGAAGTTTAATCATTACCTGCAGGGCCAAAAATTCACACTTCTGACAGACCATCAGCCATTTTTAACCCTAAGAAGGGTGTTTCGGTGATGACAGCACAGCGACTCCAGAGATGGTCCCTTTTCCTAGGGGCACATCAATATCAAATAGAATTCAAAGGTACAAAGCAGCATGGCAATGCTGATGGGCTGTCGCGCCTGCCACTACCTGAAGCAGAAGAGACGACGAAAGTTGACCCTGTTGAGTTATTTCATTCGACCATCATCGAGTGTTTACCAGTCACCAATGCAAGTATTGAAAGAGAAACCAGGAACGACCCGACACTGTCCCGAGTTTACGAGGTGACAGTGAAGGGATGGCCAACACATGGTGATCCTCTGTTACCGGCATTCTCGGCAAGGCGAGACCAGCTGTCCGTCTGCCATGGTACTTTGATGTACGGGACAAGAGTGATTATTCCTCCCAAGTTACGGGAAAGAGTTCTAAAGGAACTGCATGAAGGTCATCTGGGGGGAGTTAAGATGAAAAGTCTTGCTAGGGCTTATGTATGGTGGCCGGGCATTGACCAACAGATAGAGGAGTTGACAAAAAGCTGCGCTGGGTGCCAAAAAGTGCAAAATGCACCTCCGATCGCACCGCTACACCCATGGGAATGGCCTTCAGCCCCATGGCAACGCGTACATATTGACTTTGCTGGTCCATTCATGGACTCCATGTTCCTAATTGCGGTGGACGCACATTCCAAATGGCCAGAAGTGATCAAGATGAATACCATTACTTCAGAAAAGACAATTGCGGTGTTAAGAACAATATTCGCAAGGAACGGATTGCCAGAACAGATATGTTCGGACAACGGACCACAGTTCGTGTCGGAAGAATTCCAAAAATTCTTAAAGAAGAATGGGGTGAAACATTATACCTCTGCCCCATATCATCCGGCGACAAACGGGTTGGCCGAGAGATTTGTCCAAACATTCAAAAAGGCAATAAAGGCCATGAATGATGATCAGATTCCGTTACAACACAAGGTGGACAATTTCCTAATGGCATATCGAAACGCCGCTCATGCAGTGACTAACCAAAGTCCTGCCATGATGTTTTATAACAGGAGGTTGCGGTCCAGGTTGGACTTGTTAAAACCAAATGTGCGGAGGGAAGTGGAAAACAAACAGTTCCGGCATATTAATAACAAGTCCACTCGAAGTTTCGACGTAGGACAACCAGTGTTGGCAAGGGGCTATGGAAACGAAAAATGGCAGTCCGGAACAATTCGGGCCAGACAAGGACCTCTGATGTACACAGTAGATATTGGTAACAATGTGATAAGGCGTCATGCGGATCAACTGGTAGAATCAAGAGCAAGGGTCGAACCCATGGTTGCGACAGAGACAACTGTGGAAGACGTTAATGAACCTGAAGCATCTACCTCGGCAGGGACTGTACCTGATGATGACGTCCAATACATAGGAAACCAACAAGAAGAGTCACCTCAGCAACAAGAATCAGAGACCACTGAAAGGCGTTATCCAAACCGAATCAGAAGGCCTCCTGAGAGACTGAACCTTTGAACTGTTTATACCTGAAGTTATATATGTATATATGTTATTATGTTATGTTAAATGGGGATATGACTGTTAAGCTAAAAAGGGAGGATTGTGGTGTATGTAACCTGTTCCACCTTAAGAGAACTTAAGCCTGTTCCACCTTAAGAGATGTACTACTTTCTCTGGCTGCTGTATACGTAATACCAGCGGTGACCACCGGTATATAATACTGTGTAGTGATATTGTATTTAGTATAGTCCTGACCTCCAACTAGTAAAGACCTGTTGAACTTTATTCTTGTAGTCTGTGTCAGTAATTAATCTTAATACAACTGGAACACACAGACTTAACACCAGTGGTCTCTAGATCATTGATCACTCTACCCATTCTGTTCAGAGTGGTTCATGAATACAACACATCCTCAGGATATAAAATAATAACAAATGTAAAAGTGCTGAATGCACACTTGGCTGTATCTGATAATGGGATCAGGGAGTGATTATTGACCATTCACAAAGAATGCAGTAAATCTGAAGCTGCTATCAAAATGTCTAATCGGTTACTCGGTTACATCTCAAGGGCATTTGATTATAAGTTTAAACAGGCTACTTTATCCTTATGTAGCTCATTGGGAAGGCTACATTTAGAACATTGGCAGCATGTGTCACTATACCTTCAATATACCTTATATTGACACACTGGAGGCAGTTCAGAGAAGAATGATTCTGGGGTTAGAGCTCAAAGTTTAAAAAAACTTGACCTACAAAATTGAATTTGTTTTCAGTGGAGTAAAATAGATTGAGGGAAATGTGGTCCATTTCTTTAAAAGAATGAGAGGCAAAGATGATACAGATGTAAGCAAGATACGCAATTAGAAATTACAAAATTAGCAAACTTCAACTAAGATGAGGGGTTAGATTTATTTTCCAGACAAAGCATGAATATGTGGAATAGGCTCCCAGCAAAGCCAGTTTTTGGTGTGTGGAAAAACAAAGGCACTGGATAAATATGCTTAAGAACAATACTGAAGATCATAGGGGTAAGTACAGATATGGATGATCCTTTGTGACTGTGACAAAGGTAAACTATCCCTCCTTATCCTTCTTGACTTGTCTGTAGCCTTTGACATGGTTGACCACTCCATCCTCTTCTAACGCCTCTCCACCGTCGTCCAGCTGGGTGGGGCTGCACTCGCCTGGTTCCATTCTTATGTATCTAATCGTAACCAGAGAATCACCTGCAATGGCTTCTCTTCCCGCTCCTGCATCATTACCTCTGGTGTCCCCCAAGGATCTATCCTTGGCCCCCTCCTATTTCTCATCTACATGCTGCCCCTTGGAGACATCATCTGAAAACACAGCGTCAGTTTGCACATACGCACTGATGACACCCAGCTCTACCTCACTACCACTTATCTCACCCCCTCCACGGTGTCTAAATTGTCAGATTGCTTGTCCAACGTCCACTTCTGGATGAGCAGAAATTTTCTCCAATTAAACATTGGGAAGACTGAAGCCATTGTTTTCAGTCCCCGCCACAAACTCCGTTCCCTAGCCACTGACTCCATCCCTCTCCCTAACATCTGTCTGAGGCTGAACCACACTGTTCACAACCTTGGTGTCATAAATGACCCTGAAATGAGTTCCGACCACATATCCGCAGCATAACTAAGACCGCCTATTTCCACCTCCGTAACATCGCCCGTCTCCGCCCTTGCCTCAGCTCATCCGCTGCTGAAACTCTCATCCATTTGTTACCTCTAGACTTGACTATTCCAATGCACTCCTGGCTGGCCTCCCACATTCTACCCTACGTAAACTTGAGATCATCCAAAACTCAGCTGCCCGTGTCCTAACTCGCACCAAGTCCCGTTCACCCATCACCCCTGTGTTCGCTGACCTACATTGGCTCCTGGTTAAGCAACGTCTCGATTTCAAAATTCTCATCCTTGTTTTCAAATCCCTCCATGGCCTCACCCCTCCCTATCTCTGTAATCTCCTTCAGCCCCACAACCCCCCGAGATATCTGTGCTCCTCTAATTCTGCCCTCTTGAGCATCGTTGATTATAATCGCTCAACCATTGGTGGCCGAGCCTTCTGTTACCTAGGCCCGAAGCTCTGGAATTCCCTGCCTTAACCTCTCCGCCTCTCTACCTCTCTTTCCTCCTTTAAGACCCTCCTTAAAACCTACCTCTTTGACCAAGCTTTTGGTCACCTACCCTAATTTCTCCTTATGTGGCTTGGTGTCAAATTTTTTCTCTTTCAATACTCCTGTGAAGCACTTTGGGATGTTTTACTATGTTAAAGGCGCTATATAAACACAAGTTGTTGTTGTTGTATCAGATTCTCTGCAGAACATACTGGTTTCTGTGACAGAATGGAGTAAGCAACTAATCAGAGTTAAATGGTCCCTATCTCTTTGTAAGTCAATCAGTTGCTTATCATGAACCTGCAGTCCACAAGTAAACAGCTGTCTACGGCAACAATACAACAACTTGCATTTATATAGCGCCTTTAACATAGTAAAACTCCCAAGATGCTTCACAGGAGCGTTTTCAGGCAAAAAATTGACACCGAGCCACAGAAGGAGATATTAGGGCAGAAGCTTGGTCAAAGAGGTAGGTTTTAAGAAGCGTCTTAAAGGAGGAAAGAGAGGCGGAGAGGTTTAGGGAAGAATTCCAGAGCTTAGGGCCTCAGCAGCTGAAGGCACGGCCGCCAATGGTGGAGTGATTATAGTCGGGGATGTGCATGAGGCCAGAATTGGACGAACGCAGATACCTCGGAGGGTTGTAGAGTTGGAGGAGGTTACAGAGATAGGGAGGGGCGAGGCCATGAAGGGTTTTGAAAACAAGGATAAGAATTTTTAAATTGAGGCGTTGCTTAACCGGGAGCCAATTTGGTCAGCGAGCACAGGGTGTTGGCTGAATGGGACTTGGTGCGAGTTAGGATATGGGCTGCAGAGTTTTGAATGAGCTTAAGTTTATGGAGGGTGCAAGATGGGAGGCCAGCCAGGAGTGCGTTGGAATAGTCAAGTTTAGTGGTAACACAGGCATGGAGGAGGGTTTCAGCAGCAAATGAGCTGAAGCAGAGGCAAAGGCACAGTCGGGCAATGTTACAGAGGTGAAAATAAGCGGTCTTAGTGATGGCGTGGATATCTGGTCGGAAGCTCATCTCGGTGTAAAATAGGACACCAAAGTTGCAAACAGTCTGGTGCAGCCTCAGACAGTTGCAGGAAGAGGGATGGAGTTGGTGGCTAGGGAACGGAGTTTGTGGCGGGGACTGAAGACAATGGCTTAGGTCTTCTCAATATTTAGTTGGAGGAAATTTCTGCTCATCCAGTACTGGATGTCGGACAAGCATTCTGATCATTTAGAGACAGTGGAGGGGTCGAAAGCGGCGGTGAGGTAGAGCTGGGTGTCGTCAGCGTACATGTGGAACCTGACGTCATGTTTTCGGACGATGTCGCCGAGGGGCACGCGTAGATGAGAAATAGGAGGGCACCAAGGATAGATCCTTGGGGGACACCAGAGGTAACAGTGCAGGAGCAGGAAGAGAAGCCACTGGATAGATAAGAATGAAATCAGGCAAGTGCAGTCCCACCGAGCTGGACGATGGAGGAGAGGCGTTGTCGGAGGATGGTGTGGTCAACTGTGTCAAAGGCTGCAGGCAGGTCGAGAAGGACGAGGAGGGATAGTTTACCATGGTCACAGCCACATAGGATGTCATTTGTGACTTTGATAAGAGCTGTTTCGGTATTGTGGCAGGGGCTGAAACCTGACTGGAGGGATTCAAACATGGAGTTGCAGGGAATATGGGCACGGATTTGGGAGGCGATAGCATGTTCAAGGATTTTGGAGAGAAGAGGGAAGTTGGAGCTAGAGCGGTAGTTTGCAAGGACAGAGGGGTCAAGGGTTTTTTTGAGGAGAGGGGTGATTTGAAGGGGAGGAGGACAGTACCTGAAGACAGAGAACCTCCTGCAACAACGAACCTGCATAAGATAGCCCAACCTCACAAGCCCGATCCATTCACAGGGTGATAAGTGGGTTACCCCTGGTTTAGAATGTAAGTTTGCATAAATATACCGGAGTTCAGTTAATTATTTTTGAAGGTTGGGAGAAATTTCACATAGCTTTACTGGGTTGGGCAAAATCCACGACAGCACATATTTTATAGGGTCTTTGGAGGAAATGGGCTTGAAGAATTGTATAAATGAGCTTTTCTCATACAGTACTTTCTCAGGGGTTATTTCTCGCTGGGAGTCAAAAAAGAATTCCACAGGCATAAACATTGCCTATGGACAGAGTTCTCCTGACACGCATCAATCCTGGGCCAGCCAGATGGACCACACTGGTCTTTTCCAGTCCTGTACTTTTGTATGTTCCTATGTAACCTTCTATGATCTCATGTGATTACCGTGTGGAATAGACTTCAGGGTAGAGTGGTAGAGGCAAAAACTGTGGAAGTATTGATGAAATAGGTGGATTCTGTAAGAGGGCTACTGAATGATAAACTTGAATGGGCTGAATAGCCTTCACATCTATCTATCTTGCAATCTGTCACCTTGGTTTTCAGCCTGAAGAAAGCGTCTCCATTATTCGGCTCATAATCACAGCTCTGAATGTACCTGTTTGGATGGATGGGTTGTGTGTGCCTGCCAGTTTTTTAACCTTTTTTAATAAAACTAAAAGCAGAATCAGTGGTGTATTAAAAATGCTATGCGGGCACCAAATGGTATGATATAGGTTTGCCTTTGATTCCTTACATGACAATCCTGATATAGGGTTCTGCTGCCAGGAAAAATGATGCACATTGACAAATAAGGGACCTGTCCCAATTCAAATCATAAGGAATTTTATGTGTTTTTAAATTATCAATCAAATGTGACTAGTCACTTTGAATTCGCTTCCTTTCGCCAGACTAGGGAGGGTAGACGTTACCATCTGGTATGCAAAATGTCACTTTAAAGGTATTATTCTTATATAAATACATCTTGATTGTAAAGAAAGTAGAAATCACTTAACAACGACTGCTTGCTTTGTATTGAAATCTATGATATTAGGGTACAGTGCCTGGTAGCAGGCAAATGGATTGGGAAGGAGTGCAAGACACCACACTAATTTCATAAACTTGCTTCAACAATGGATGACGCTTTTTATTCTCCTAATTTCAATTTCAAGGGGTACCAGAGGTATATCCTAGACAGCTGTACTAACAGTGGACGTGTTCTCATGAGGCTCTTTGAGCCATTATGAATATCCACATGTTAAGAGTTACAATACACGTGCTAGTCCAGGTTTATTATTATCAGTAGAGTTATCAAAGTGTTCTTTCTGTTTTATTTATGTCTGTAGCCTCCTCCAGCCCTACAACCTCCGAGATCCCTGCACTCCTCCAATTCATAGACTCTTGCGCATCCCCTATTTTAATCACTCCACCATTGGCGGCCGTGCATTCAGCTGCCGGGGCCTTAAGCCTCTCCGCCTCTCTACCTCTCTTTCCTCCTTTAAGACGCTGCTTAAAACCTACCTCTTGACCAAGCTTTTGGTCACCTGTCCTAATATGTGGCTTGGTGTCAAATTTTGTTTGATAATGCTCCTGTGAAGCACCTTGGGGCATTTTACTATGCTAATTGTGCTATATAAATGTAAGTTGTTGTTGTTGTTGAGGAGGAAGCATGATTTAAAAATTCTTGTTACTACTTTAGGGTTTGCGTTTAGATATTCCCAGTGGTACAGTGGTCTGAGCGTCTTACATTTAGAGATGTACTGCCCACTATCTAACTGTACAATGGCGTAATCCAGTGGTGTAATAGCATGACCTTCTTATAATCTGAACTTTCAGCGTGTCCTTCGCACTTCCCCTCACCTGCACTTCGCCACTCTTTTTGAAGGCAGACTACAAAAATTGGTGAGAAGAGGTCAGATACAAATTATTAAGCTGCTTTATTTCAAAGATAACAAGTGAACATACCAGAGTAACAGCCACATCAAATGCCACTTACTTACCTCAATCTTACTTTGTTCCTCGTAAGCATGGGGAAAAGAATAATAAACCATGTGCCCTGTCCCTTTCATGGGCTAAATTACTTGTTTTTTAAATCTCTTTTCCAGACTACTTTTTAATTCAAAAAGTGATCTTCTGTATTTTTAGCTTCCAGATTTGAGCCAAGAAATTTGTCTCATCGACCTGTCTTCAAAAACCTCCCTACCCCTTTTTCCATTTTCTCTCTTTGCTAATTTTGATTGCGAGAAGCAGAGAGGCTGTGTCCCTGACATCTTCCCGGCAAGAGATATGCCAGCAGGCCTGTTAACCAAACTGACTACCCGCTCTCCCAGGAGTATATCCCCCACAGACACCTCATGAATAGAATCAACCTTGCTGAATGGGTGGGGATAATTTGTTTGTCATGAGATGAGATGATGAATTGCTTAATGTCCCAGGTCATCCTGGCTCGTCTGGCTTTAATACACATTCTCCAGTGTCTACTGTTTGTTTCCTTTCTTTTAAAGCTGTGGAAATTCACTTTATTTTAAAACACGACCACAAAACATAACTCAATCCCAAAATCCATTCTGTGAAAAAAAAGATTAAAAATCCCATAATGTAAAAGTTCTGTAAAAGTATAAACTGTTACGTTAGCTATTGCTACTGGTTATCTGAGACTTTTAGTAAACCTGTTCTCTTGTTTTTTAGTCTTAATGACAATTTGATATTGTGTTCATTCTTCCACTATCTGTAGAAGATCATGAGAAAGCTTGTGTCATATCCTAGTAAGCTAAATATAGAAACAAGGTTTTTGTTCATTGAAAAAGGCAACACTACAATACCAGATATTGTGTGTAAAATGACATTTTGGTTTGCAGGGAGTGACGGTTCACTCCTGGGAGTGTACTTTAACGCTGCACATGAAATAGTTAGATAAAACCTAAAAATGTGACACAGACCAGAGGCCACGTGCCTACCCATAGGAGAGACAAAGTTAAGCCATTCTTTATTTTTAAAATGTGTTGGCACAGATTTCTTCGAACAGAAATGTCCTTCACATGGCAAGTGCACTGTTCACTTTATCTAATCATTCCTATTAGCAAATACTGCACAATTAAAAGGTGCTTGAGCAAATGTCCCCTGTTATTGCTTTACTGTAACGAACCATCCAACATGCCATGAGCTACTGGCGAAAAATATTGAGACATTGGGTGAATGTGGACAGTATAACACTTAGGCTCCTTCCTATGTATTCTCTTGGGTACAGAAGTGCTAGTCATTCCCACAAGTGGTCTGAGCGATTTTCATTTAGGGTGTGCCTGTAATGCCCAATATTTAACCATACAACTGTATAGCCCAGGGGTGTAACAATAGTATCTTCTTGTGCTCAACTGAATATTCGCATCTTTCGCATGTGTGCTTCTTCAATCCTTTTGAAGGTGGATTCTATAACATCTCAGTCACCCATGTCCAAAATACTTGATATGACAATACCAGATATGAGCTACTTTATTTCACACCACATGAACATAAAGAGTAACAGTTATGATTGCATTCACTTATTTCAATCAGTACGACTTGTCTTCACATAATAATACAAACTAATGCTTCCCCATATCAGTGGGTTGTCTTATTTGACTTAAAACTAATCTCATTATCATAATAACTAATTATTGTCTCTGTGCCCTTTCTTTTGTCTTGTGTGAATACAGTTGCTTTAAAAAAACATTTAAAAGTAACACATTTTTCAAAATCAGTCCTGTGGGGAAACAGTCAAAAAATTCCAAAATGAGACAAATACCCACAAACATAAAAAAAGACTGCAATGGCCCATCAATGCACAACTCATCCCCTAGATGATATAATCTTTAGTAATGTTCACTGCTGGAGGAAGACAAAAAATGCAAGAAAAAATACCTGTGACTAATTTTGAGGAAAAGCTTAGAAATGTCTCTCTAATACCTTACGGTCAGGGTTTCCGAAGGTAAGTTCCATGAGACGATTGTTGTCCACGACACATAGTTAAACAAGCTTAAAAATCTCACATACATCCAGTATGTCCCAAAGTCATCCACACTCAGGACTTTATTAAGTACCCTTTTAAAGGACTGTAGCTTACTCATACTCATCACATCCGCTTTCCTAGAGGCCAACAACCCACTGAGAGGAAAATACTTTCTGCCACCTTCTTTTGGCACCTTCTGCCTGGACTACACACCACTCCATGCTGGGAGGTTAGTTTGATGGCCTGTTCCAATTCCTCTCTGAAAACAACTGCTAAAATTTCAACAAGAGTAGTCTTGGGAGCCATTTTCTTCTTTGAAATGCCTGGTTTCTGGGTTTTTTAAGTCTCTACCACACAGCCTCTTGTGCTCCAGCTGTAAAACAGAAGATTAAATTCTGTGTCCGTTTAGCAATTCTCGACTGCATGGAAATGGCCACTGGTTGCAATTTTAGACATGCCTTCTACAAACTGGTGCATGGGACATTACCAGATACAAGCAATTTGTGGCAGTCTGAAGATACATAATGTAAGTAGCTGGTCCCCTAAGACACCATTTTGGTTTCTGCCAAACAATCAGCTTGATAAAATGCCTACTTCATTTTCACTGTGCCCAGAGGTCTTAAACAGAATTGTGGTTTCATTTCTATCCTCATCACCAAAAAGAAAAGCTGCCTTTGTTCTGCCTGTGTGATAAAATCATTCTGCTCTGGAACATGTTTGCATAGGGTGTGACATGACTCCAACTTGATCTCAGCCCATTGGTTTTTATGTTGAAAGTGTTCCCATGCCCCAGTACGAGAAGGTATCACTGAGCTGATGAGATTCTTTCGGTCCCAGCCAAAGATTTGTTGTTGAAAGGCAGTGATTTAACCTCCCACTGAGTTCTGCTATCAAATTTTCACGGAAACGAGGCTCACTGAAATAAACTAAGCCACGTTATTCGAGGTTGTCCTGAACTGTTTTAGAGACTTGATCTTCTGTCCTGACAGTCTTTTGAAATGACTGATCACACTTGTTTTTTTTCCTTTAGTTTCATGTTTATTGTAATGATTGAGGTCACTGGCTTATATTTGTAAAAAAAAACTAATTAATAAAATGAATTGTTCAGAGGATATTGATTAACCAATCTCTTGAAAAAAAACTTGTATAAATTGGGGTTGAGCTCCATATAAAAGTGCTTTGGAGAAATAAAGTCAGGCCAAATGTCAAATGCATTCACAATCTGATAATCCCAATCAAATTCCAAACACTTTGTTTATCTGTATAATTTCTGCACCGCACCCACCCCACCCCCCCACCACCCAATTTATCTTCTCTCCTAAATTTATTCTTCGTCTTAGGCAGTCCCTCAGAACCGAGGATTTAAAAAAAAAAAAAATTATTCATTGATGGGATGTGGGCGTTGCTGGCTAGGCCTGCATTTAGTGCCCATCCCTAATTGCCCTTGAGAAGATGGTGGTGAGCCGCCTTCTTGAACCGCTGCAGTCCATATGGTGTAGGTACACCCACAATGCTGTTAGGAAGGGAGTTCCAGGATTTTGGCCCAGCGACAGTGAAGGAACGGCGATACAGGTCCAAGTCAGGATGGTGTGTGGCTTGGAGGGGAACTTGTAGGTGGTGATGTTCCCATGCGTCTGCTGCCCTTGTCCTTCTAAGTGGTAGAGGTCGCGGGTTTGGAAGGTGCTGTTAAAGGAGCTTTGGCGAGTTGCTGCAGTGCATCTTGTAGATGGTACACACTGCAGCCACAGTGCGCCGGTGGTGGAGGGAGTGAATGTTGAAGGTGGTGGATGGAGTGCCAATCAAGCGGGCTGCTTTATCCTGAATGGTGTCGAGCTTCTTGAGTGTTGTTGGAGCTGCACTCATCCAGGCAAGTGGAGAGTATTCCATCACACTCCTGACTTGTGCCTTGTAGATGGTGGGAAGGCTTTGGGGAGTCAGGAGGTGAGACACTCGCCGCAGAATTCCCAGCCTCTGGCCTGCTCTTGTAGCCACAGTATTTATATGGCTGGTCCACACTAAAAATGAGTTCTCAGGTGACTGATGAGTCCAATGCGGGACCTACAGTCTCTGTCACAGGTGGGGCAGACGGTTGTTGAAGGGGCGGGTGGGTGGGGTGCTTGGGTTGACGTGCGCTCCTTGCACTGCTTGCGCTTGCTCCTGGCGAAGAGACTCGAGGTGTTCGGCGCCTTCCCGAATGCTTCTCCTCCACTTTGTGCAGTCTTGGGCCAGGGATTCCCAGGTGTCGGTGGGGATGTTACACTTTTTCAAGGAGGCTTTGAGGGTGCCACACAGTACTGCCCCCCCCCCCCTCGATTATCAAAATCCACGACAAGGCCTTGGACAATGTGGACCACCTTCCATACCTCGGGAGCCTATTGTCAACATAGAAACATAGAAGATAGGAGCAGGAGTAGGCCATTTGGCCCCTCAAGCCTGCTCCGCCATTCAATGCGATCATGGCTGATCATCCAAATTCAGCACCCTGTCCCTGCCTTCTCTCCATATCCCTTGATCCCATTAGCTTTAAGAAATGTATCTAACTCCTTCTTGAATATATTTAATGAATTGGCCTCTGCTGACTTCTGTGGTAGAGAAGGGCAGACGTCGATGACGAAGTCCAACACCGCCTTCAGTGTGCCAGTGCAGCCTTCGTTCACCTGAGGAATAGAGTGTTTGAAGACCAGGACCTCAAACCTAAATTTATTAACGCGTGATGGAGTATCCTTCTGTATAGTGTAGTACTGCACCATATGGTCCGGGATGCTCCCAGGTTTGATCCTCAGTCTGCACTGAGTTAGCTGATCTCAGCCAGGGCACTGGTGGAAAGGGTACAAGTGACTTCAGTACCTCTGAGCTAAGAAGAAGGAAAAAACAAGCTTTTCATTCTGAAGCAACATCTAGTAACCCTTGCAGGTGTGTGATTGTTGAGGAGCACAGAAAAAGAAAGACTCGCATTTATATAGCGCCATTCACGACCACTGTACATTCCAAAGCGCTTTACAGCTAATGAAGTACTTTTGAACAGCCAACTTGTACACAGCAAGCTCCCACAAACAGCAATGTAATAATGACCAGATAATCTGTTTTTTTGTTATGTTGATTGAGGGATAAATATTGGCCAGGACACCGGGGATAACAGGGTAGATCTCAACTATGATGCTTCTTGTAATGCAATAGTTTACTGACACTTTGTGTTTGGTCTTAACTGTCAAATGATGTTACTTTCATAAATAACTAGGACTTTTCCCACAGTTAGCTAGGTTGATAGAGGGGAGGTGGGCTGCATCTAAACAGGGAAGGATTACAAAGATTCGCTATTAATATAAAAGAGGAAATTGAGGTTTATTTAATCTAGAGATGGTGGGAGAGGGTAAAAGACTTGAATTATATATAACTAGAGCTTGAATGTAAGATGGGCAAGAGGAGCCATGTTTGAAATACAATGATGTCATATAGCAGAATATAAATCCAGGCAAAATTAGCAAATGGAAAGAAATTAAACAAATTGAGAAAAAAGTAAAGATTGCTATTAGAAACTTTCAGAATAAAATGCTAAAGTTAGAGGCATATGTAGTAGTAGGGTATTTATGGCATCATTGTATTTCAAACATGGCTCACCACAGGAGTGAGTGTGCAGAGGTATAGGATGTTCAGGAAGGATAGAAAAGAGAAGAGGGTAAATTTTGAGGAGAATTTTACACTAGTTTGAAAACCTATGGCCCAGAGGGAAAGTGTGGGTAGGTGAGTAGAACCTCATCAGAGTTACATAAGACACTAAATAGGTTAACCCCACAAAATAAAAGGGCTACAAGGAATCCATATCTGAACAATAAGGGCAACAAATCACCTCCTATGCTTTATCTCAACAACATCTATAGACTTCAAACAATGAAAGTAAGGCTTCCTGCATAAGACAAGGAGTAAGAAAGAAAGACTTGCATTTATGTAACACATTTCACAACCTCAGGACGTCCTAAAGTGCTTTACACCCATTTAAGTACTTTTGAAGTGTACAGTCGTCGCTCTTGTTATGTAGGAAAGGTGGCAACCTATTTGTGCACAGCAAGGTCCCACAAACAGTAATATGATAATTACAATCTGTTTTCGTGATGTTGATTGAGGATAAATATTGGCCCGGACACCGATGAGAACTTCCTTGCTCTTCTTCGAAATAGTGCCATGGGATCTTTCCCGTCCATCTGAGAGGGCGGTTGGGGCCTCGGTTTAAGATCTCACCTGAAAGACGACAACTGCAACAGTGCAGCACTCCCTCAGTACTGCACTGGTGTGACAGCCTAGATTATGTGCTCAAGTCTCCGGAATGGAACTAGAATCTGTTGTGTCCATGTATAATAAGACACAGACTGCAGGAGAACGGTACAACAGGTGTTTACTCAACGTGGCTCACACTGGAACTGATCTGTACAGATTACTACTCAGTGCTATATACAGGTGTGGTCACTGCCGGTACTGCAGTATACATGAGCTGTAAAAGATAGTTCCCCCCTTAAAGGTATATACATTACAATTCCTCCCCTTTTAGATTAACAGTACCATAACACTCATTTAACAATTCAATATCAAACTAATTACAATTAACACTTTTAACATGCAACATTAGCTGAAAATAGTCTATTTATATATTCAGTCTTTGGGGAGGCTTCCTGATCCTTTCTGGATAGCGCCTTTCCCGAGTGTCTTGCTCTTGGTGCGGAGGCGATTCTGGCCCCCTGTCGTCGGTTGGTTGATCAGCTTCCGATGCTACTGTTTCTGGGGTAGATGCGACCTGTACGTCGGGTTCATCACCAGGTACGTATGGGCGAGGCATGGGGTTGACTTGTTCCTGTGACTCTAGGATCTGGTCAGCATGGCGTCTCACGATGCTCTCCCCAACGTCCACTGTGTACATTAGTGAGCCCTGCCGTGTGCATATCGTTCCTGGCTGCCATTTTTCTGTTCGGTAGTCGTGGGCCAAGACTGGTTGCCCTACATTGAAGCTCCTTGTTGGCTTCTCATGGATGTGCTGGAATTGCTTACTCTCAACATCTCTTCGTACATTTGGTCTGAGCAAATCCAGGCGAGATCTTAACCTTCAGTTAAAGCACATCATGGCTGGGGCCTGGTTGGTGACTGCATGTGTCGCATTCCGGTAGGCGAACAGGAAATTGTCCACCTTGTGCTGCAGCGGAATGTTGTCATTGTACATAGCCTTTATTGCCTTCTTAAAGGTTTGTACGAACCTCTCAGCCAATCCATTTGTGGCTGGATGATACGGGGCGGATGTGTAATGCCTTACCCCATTCTTTTTCAAGAACCTCCGGAACTCTTCGGACACAAACTGTGGTCCGTTGTCGGAGCAAATCTGTTCTGGCAAGCCATTCCTGGCAAAAATGGTCCGTATGACTGCAATAGTTTTCTCCGTGGTGGTGGAGGACATTTTGATCACCTCAGGCCATTTCGAGTGCGCATCCACGGCTATTAAAAACATTGAGTCCATGAATGGACCAGCAAAATCAATATGCACCCGTTGCCATGGAGATGAGGGCCACTCCCATGGGTGTAGAGGGGCCTGTGGTGGTGCATTTTGGACTTTCTGGCATCCTGAGCAGCTCTTGGTCAGGTCCTCG
The DNA here is from genome assembly GCF_052327205.1 of Somniosus microcephalus. Lineage (NCBI taxonomy): Eukaryota > Metazoa > Chordata > Chondrichthyes > Squaliformes > Somniosidae > Somniosus > Somniosus microcephalus. Next base: position 7,351 of record NW_028226317.1, on the reverse strand, counting down.
ATTTGTTTATCGATTCCTGGCCACCACACTTAAGCCCTGGCTAGGCTTTTCATTTTTACCCCTCCCAGATGACCCTCATGAAGCTCATTGAGCACTCTATCCCTTAACTTGGGTGGAATTACCACCCGGGATCCACACATCAAGGTCCCCCGGCACACTGACAGCTGTTCTCTCCTTGTCGAGAATGCTGGCAACAGTGAGTCGCCATGTGCTGGCCATCCCTTCACTGTCAAATCATATACCCGAGACAGTGTCGGGTCATTTCGGGTTTCCTTTTCGATACAAGCGTTAGTTACCGGTAGGTATTCAACTATAGTCGAATGGAATATTTCGACAGGATCCACTGCTGGTGCTTCCTCCGCAGTAGGCAGTGGCAGGCGTGATAGCCCATCAGCATTTCCATGCTGTTTCGTGCCCTTATATTCAATCTCATAGTGGTGCGCCCCTAGAAAAAGTGACCATCTTTGTAGTCGTTGCGCAGTCATCACCGGAACGCCCTTCTTCGGATTAAAAATGGAGACAAGAGGCTGGTGATCAGTCAGCAAGGTGAATTTCTGCCCGTGCAGATAGTGATTGAACTTTTTCACTCCCCACACTAGGCTGAGGGCCTCCCTGTCAATCTGGGCGTAGTTATGCTCGGCTGAGGTTAGTGATCGTGACGCAAAGGCTATTGGCCTCTCTGAGCCATCCGAGAATTTGTGCGACAGCACCGCTCCAACGCTGTAGGGTGACGCATCACATGCCAACCGAATTGGTAATGCTGGGTTGTAATGGGCCAATACCTCTTTCGATGTGATTAGTGTTTTGCTCTTCTGGAAAGCTCGTCTACATTCATCACTCCACTTCCATGGCACCCCAGTTTGCAGTAGGGTGTTCAGTGGGTGTAGTATTGTAGACAAATTTGGCAAGAACTTATGCTAGTAGTTTACCAGCCCGAGGAACGACCTCAGTTGTGACACATTTTCCGGTGCTGGAGCCTTGACTACTGCCTCAATCTTCTCTGGGGACTTATGTAACCCCTCTTTATCGATAACATGGCCACAATACGAGATCTGTTTTCTAAAAAACTCGCATTTGGGGCGGTTAGCTCGGAGCCCATATTCCTCCAATCTAGTGAGCACCTGCTCCAGGTTGGCAAGGTGATCACTGTCGTTTTCACCCGTGACCAGGATGTCGTCCAAATAACACTGGGTCCCTGGGATCCCTTGCAGGACTTGTTCCATTGCCCTCTGCCAAATAGCCGGAGCTGATGCTACCCCGAATACCAGCCGGTTGTATTGGTAGAGACCTTTATGGGTGTTGATTGTGAGGTATTTTTTTGATGCTTCTTCTACCTCCATTTGCAGATACGCCTGGGCCAGATCAATCTTAATGAAGCGTTTCCCTCCAGATAGCGAGGCGAAAATATCTTCAATCCGCGGAAGTGGATATTGTACGGTGTGAAGGACCGGGTTCACTGTTACCTTAAAGTCCCCACAGATGCGAACCTTCCTTGGTTCCCCAGGCGTGCTGCTCAATGACTTTTTCATCACAGGGACGATGGGTGTAGCCCACTCGCTCCAGTCTACCTTGGACAGTACACCTGAACGTTCCAGACTCTCCAGCTCTGCTTCGACGGCTGGGCGGATCGCATAAGGTACCGGTCTGGCCTTAAAAACTTTTGGGCTTGCATTTTCTTCAATTTTAATCATCGCTGTCATGCCTTTTAGTGTTCCGAGTCCTTGCTGGAACACTTCTTTCGCGTCAGTTAGGATCTTTGACAGTCGCCCAGGTGTGACGTCGTCATCTTTTTTGTCAGCCACAGTCAGTGCCTGTATGGAATGCCAATCCAGTTGTATTTTCCGGATCCATTCACGTCCCAGTAATGGTGGTCCTCCATCTTGCAATACATACAGGTCTATTTTTGGTGTTTCCTTACCGTTATATATAACGGTCACCCTTATTTTTCCTTTGGGGTAGACTTTTTGCCCCGTGTACGTCTTCAAAATAATTTTTGTGTCTCTCAAGGGTATGTGTGAGAATAGCCGCTCGTAGTCCCGTCGGTTTATGACTGTTAGGGCTGATCCTGTGTCCAATTCCATCTTTACCTGGACTCCTGCTATCTTGAGAGTGACCCAAATGGTTCGGTGATCCTCCGTTGTGATCACATTATGTAGTTTCAGACAACTCAGTTCCCTGCTTTCGGAGTCGTTATCACTCTTTTGTTCGTCTGAACTATTCTCCGTCATCTTATGTACCTTCTTGTACTTTTCTTTGGTAGGTTTCTTATTGCTGGTTTTCTTTCCCGACCTGCAGACTCGTGCTATGTGTCCTACTTTTCCACACTGTCTGCACACTTTGTCTTTGAACCAGCAATCATTCTGGTCGTGTGTTGTTCTGCCGCAGCGATAGCACTTCTCTGTTCCATATGACATTTCGTTTGTGCCATATTCTTGCGGTCTCTGTTGTATCTCTGCAGCGCCCCGTGCTGCTGCTTCATATGATACCGCAATGCTGAAAGCCTTTTCCAGCGTAAGGTCCTTTTCAGATAAAAAGCCGTTTCTGGGTTCCTTCACTTTGAAGCCCACACACAAACTTGTCCCTTAAGGTATCTGCCAGTCCCGCTCCAAACTGGCAGTGTTTCGATAGTTTGCGCAGTTCTGTTAAATAATCAGCATTGCTTTCATCCTTATGCTGGTTCCGTTTGTGAAACTTGAATCTTTCTGCTATCAGCAGCGGTGTGGGGTTTAAATGTTCCTGTAGTATCGTTACTATGTCTTCAAAACTCTTTTCCATTGGCTTCGTTGGGGTTACTAGATTTCGTAATAAACCATACGTCTTTGCACCCATTAAATTTAACAATACCGACGCTTTCTTGTCATCTGACACCTCATTTGCCTTGCAGTACACCTCTATTCGTTCGACATATGTAGTCCAACCTTCGACTTCATTGTCAAATGCGGTGATACTGCCACTCTTCGGCATTTTGGGTGTGGTTTAAAATGGCGTCTCCCAATGGCTTAAAATGGCGTCTCCCGCGCTTTCCTTCCTTCCCCGCTGCTGCCAACGCCGCCCCCGGTGGTTCTCGTGGCAATGGCGGCGCCCTGTAGGTTTCGCGCGCTTCTCCTGCGCTGCTGCCAACGCCGCTCTCAGCGGTCCTCGTGGCAATGGCAGCGCCTCGCGGGTTTCTGCGCGTCTCTCTCTTCCTCTCTTCGACGCTGCTCGACCCCTGACCACTGGCTGCGCCCTGTGCGCACTGCCCTCTCTCTCTCTCTCCCCCGTCGACGCTGCTCGGCCCTTTGCTGTGCCGCTCGGTCGGGCTCTAGCCCACCGCTGTCCGGGAAGGGTCTGCGCACTACCTGTTGCCAGCCCGTTTCGCTGGACCACCTCGACTGGATAGCCAAGCCTGGCTCTCGACAGCCTCCCCCGCAATTCTCGAGTCTCTGCTGGATGACTGGGCGGTTGCCCGTGGTCGACGCCCGAGTCTCTGGCCTTGACCTCCAATCCACTGAACTCCAGGAACGAATCCCCGGGAGGTGATGCAGAGTTGCAGGTAGGTTCGAACTTGCCTTGTCGCCAATGTTGTGTCTGTGTATAATAAGACACAGACTGCAGGAGAACGGTACAACAGGTGTTTACTCAACGTGGCTCACACTGGAACTGATCTGTACAGATTACTACTCAGTGCTATATACAGGTGTGGCCACTGCCGGTACTGCAGTATACATGAGCTGTAAAAGATAGTTCCCCCCTTAAAGGTATATACATTACAGAATCCATCACTGAGCCATCATTGTAACCCATCATCTTTGTAATCTATCATTGTCAATGCTGATCAAGGAAGAAGGACAGAGCCCATCCAGGGAAGTTTGCAACAATGCTCTTGTCAGTGGGCCTGCAGTAGGTGGCAGACCGTGGCAACATTCAATCACAGAGAGCATTCTGTCACAGAGGTCAGCTGAGCCAGTGCCAATAAAATCCGCACATCCATCAGAATAGATAATTACAGATTCCAGAATATCCAATGTAAAAAGGGTAACAAACCCTGGGTCATCCTGAGCAAGCTCCCACTGCTTTCACAGAATTCACAGAAACCCCACAGTGCAGATAGAGGCCATTTCGGCCCATCGAGCCTGCACCGACACATATCCCACCCGATCCCCGTAATCCCTACCCCAACACATATCCCAGTAACCCCACGTATTTAATCCCCCTAGCACTAAGGGTCAATTTTTATCATAGCCAATCAACCTAACCTGCACATCTTTGGACTGTGGGAGGAAACCGGAGCACCCGGAGGAAACCCACGCAAACACAGGGAGAATGTGCAAACTCCACACAGACAGTCACCTGAGGTCGGATTCGAACCCGGGTCCCTGGCGCTGTGAGGCAACAGTGCTAACCACTATGCCACCGTGCTGCTAATCAATTAGATAAGTCGAGAATACTAATTTAAAGTGAGACAGGAAAGTGAAACCAGAGAACGTGAATAGAAATGAATGAATACTTAAAACAGATAGATCTGGAAGAACTTCTTTACTCAAAGACTGATAAATATTTGGAATAATCTGCCAGATAAAGTAGTGCAGGCAAAAAAGAGATTATTTAAAATATATTTGGATGCTGTAATGGAAGATTTAGAGTGCTAGACGGATAAGCTGCAATGGGCCAAAAGGCTTTTCATCAACCTTGATTTTTTTCTTATGTTCTTACAAACGGCTGGAATCCATGGAATTGTACCCCTGCTCGAATCAGTGCCTTCAGGGGAGAACATTGCAAGAGAAAAATATAATTTGTAAATACATTGCTTCACTTTTGGCTGAAGACGCTTGCAAACACTTTAGACTTGTCTCTTGCACTTATCTGCTGGACTCTACTATTTCTGAGGATGGGGACGTTCATGGAGTCTCCTCACCCTGTTGGTTGTCTGGTTGTCCACCAACATTCTCGACTGGTTGTGGTAGCGCTACACAATTTTGGAGCTTTGTTCTGATCCATTAGTTATGGAAACACTTACCTCTGTGCATAGCCTGCTGCTTTTGGTGTTTAACATGCAAGCAGCCCTGTGTAGTAGCTTCACTAGATTCATTCTGCATTCTAAAGTGGCGAGTGACTTCTACTGCAGTCATCACCATCATCATAGATGCCGGTGACCAGCCAATTCGGTTCACTCCACATGACATTCAGAAGCAGCTGAGCGCACTGGATTCAGCAAACGCTATGAGCCCTGACAACATCCCAGCTGTAGTGCTGACAACATGTGCACCGTTTGCCTAGCCAAGCTGTTCCAGTACAGCTCTGACCCTGGCATCTACCCGACAATGTGGAAGATTGCCCAGGTATGTTCTAGCCACAAGAAAATAAGATAAAAATGCAACCCATCCCAACTACCTCCCTATCAGCCTCCTCACAATCATCAATGAAGTGCTACAAGGAGTTATCAAAGTGCCATCAAGCAACACCTAATCAGTGATGCTTAGTTTAGGTTCTGCCAGAACCATTCACATAGGATTATATAGGATACACGGCACAGAAACAGGCCACTCGGCCCAACCAGTCCATGCCGGTGTTTATGCTCCGCTCGAGCCTTCATCCTGTTTTTCCTCATCTAAATCTATCAGCATAACCCTCTATTCCCTTCTCCCTCATATGCTTGTCCAGCCTCCCCTTAAATGCATCTATACTATTCACTTCAACCACTCCCTGTGGTAGCGAGTTCCACATTCTCACCACTCTTTGGGTAAAGAAGTTTCTTCTGAATTCCCTATTAGCTTTCTTGGTGACTATCTTATATTGATGGTCTCTAGTTATGCTCTTCCCCACAAGTGGAAACATTCTCTCTGTATCCACTCTATCAAAACCTTTCATAATTTTAAAGACCTCTATTAGGTCACCCCTCAGCCTTCTTTTTTCAAGAGAAAAGAGACCCAGCCTGTTCATCCTTTCCTGATATGTATACCCTCGCATTTCTGGTATCATCCTTGTAAATCTTCTCTGCAACCTCTCCAGTGCCTCTATATCCTTTTTATAATGTGGTGACCAGAACTGCACACAGTACTCCAAGTGTGGTCTAACCAAGGTTTGATACAGGTTTAGCATAACGTCCCTACTTTTCAGTTCTATCCCTCTAGAAATAAACCCTAGTGCTTGGTTTGCATTTTTAATGGCCTTGCTAACCTGTGGCGCAACTTTTAGTGATTTGGGTATTTGTACTCCGAGATTCCATTGTTCATCTACCCCACCTAGACTCGCACCCTCCAAGTGATAACCACCCTCCCTATTCTTCCTACCAAATTGTAATATCTCACATTTGTCTGTGCTGAACTTAATTTGCCAATGATTCGCCCATTCTGCAAGTTTATTCATGTTCTCCTGTAAATTGTTGCAGTCCTCCTCAGTATTGACTATCAATTTAGTATCATCTGCAAATTTAGAAATTATGTTTTTGATTCCAAAGTCTAAATCGTTAATGTAAATTGTGAACAACAGTGGTCCCAGCACTGATCCTTGTGGAACACCACTACCCACCTTCTGCCACTCTGAATAGCTACCCTTTACACCTACTCTCTGCTTTCTGTCTTGAAGCCAGCCAGCAATCCATTCTGCTACTTGTCCCCTGACTCCGCATTCTCTGACCTTGTTCATTAGTCTATTATGGGGTACCTTATCGAAGGCCTTTTGAAAATCTAGATAAATTACATCTACTGCATTACCATTGTCTACTCTCTTTGTAACTTCTAAAAAAAATTCAATACGGTTGGCCAAGCAAGATTTTCAATTTTGAAATCCACGCTGACTTCATTTCTAGATGTTCTTCTATTCTCTCCTTTAGTAGGGATTCCATTATTTTTCCTATGACCAATGTTAAGCTGACTGGTCTATAATTCCCTGGACACGTTCTATGTCCATTCTTAAATATAGGTATTACGTTAGCTATCCACCAGTCCTTTGGCACTACACCTTTTTCTAACGAATTATTAAATATGTGTAGTAATGCCTCTGCTATCTCTTCCCTAGATTCTTTTAAAATATGTGGATGCAATCCTTCCGGACCAGGGGTTTTATCCTCTTGGAGTTTGATTAGTTTATTTAATATATCCCCTTTTTTATTTTAAATGCACTTATCTCATTACTCATCTCATCATCCAATGTCATGTCCACCTGTTCTATCTCCCTGGTAAATACTGAAGCGAAATAATGATTTAATATTTCTGCCATCTCTCTATCATTACCTGTGGTATTGTCTTGTCTATCCCTTAATGGCCCTAGTCCCATCCCAACCTTCCTTTTTTTATTGATGTGCCTGTAAAATATTTTATGATTTTTTTAATGTTCTTTGATAATTTAATTTCATAGTTCCTCTTTGCCTTCC
>NW_028226316.1:0-49743 GCF_052327205.1 Somniosus microcephalus | reverse complement strand
AGACTTAGACCCATCCTCTTTCAGAGCATTCACAGTCAAACCACAAACAACACTGTCAGATCACAGTCAAATTACTGTGTTCCTCAAAAAGACAGAAACAAACAACATAGAAACACAACCCAGTAAACTGTACAACACCAAAAAATCGTACAGATGGGCCAAAAACGACACGGAAAAATACCAGAAAACAATTAGCAATGCATCAACTCAAGCTCTCTTAGACACCTTTCTGGATAACATATACACTCACAATAAAGAAGGCGTAAACCGGGCAGTTAGTAAACTAAACAATATTTTTGATAATTTGGCAACAAATGCAAACTTGAAAGCTCGCAAGAACAAACCCAAAACAAAAAACTATGAAAAATGGTTTGACCGAGATTGCCATAACATGAGGAAAAAACTTAGAAAAATATCAAACCAAAAACACAGACATCCAGAAAACGAGGAACTACGCCTTACTTATTGTCAGACACTAACACAATACAGAAACACACTCAGAACCAAAAAAGAGCAATATATTAAGAATACACTCAGCTCCATGGAGGAATCCATTGATTCCAATTGTTTCTGGGAAAACTTGAAAACACTACACAAAAAACAACACGACGATTTGGCCATTCAAAATGGGGACACATGGGTAAACCACTTTGAAAAATTATACCAGAAAAACACACTAAGACCAGAGCAACACCAAATATGCAAAAAACTGGAAAAGCTAGAAATGGCCATAAAAGATAACCAAAACCCGCTGGACGCCATAATAACAGAAAAAGAACTTCTTGAAAAACTCAAGGACCTGCGACCAGGAAAAGCCTGCGGGACAGACGGCATACTAAACGAGATGATTAAACACACAGACAACAAAATGAAACTGGCTATCCTAAAACTCTTCAACTTGGTTCTGAGTGTCGGTTATTTCCCTGATATCTGGAACAAAGGACTCATAACGCCCATATACAAAAGTGGGGACAAAATTGACCCAAACAACTATCGAGGCATCTGTGTAAACAGTAACCTGGGGAAGGTATTCTGTAGCATCATAAACAAAAGACTTATAAACTTCCTTGAGGAGCACAATGTCTTGAGTAAAAGCCAAATTGGATTCCTGCCAAACTATAGAACATCCGATCATATCTTCACCCTACAGACCCTAATTGACAAACACGTTCACCATAACAAAAGCAAAATCTACACATGCTTTGTAGATTTCCAGAAGGCTTTCGACTCCATCTGGCATGACGGTTTATTCCTGAAACTTATCGAAAGTGGGGTCGGAGGGAAAACATATGATGTAATTAAATCAATGTATACAAACAACAAATGTGCAGTTAAAATTGGAGACAAACAAACAAAATACTTCCCACAGGGGTGGGGGGTGACGCAGGGCTCGCCAATCTCACCGACACTCTTTAATATTTACATAAATGGATTGGCAAAACTACTTGAACAATCTACAGCACCCGGCCTCACCCTATATGAATCCAAGGTTAAATTCCTCCTCTATGCAGACGACCTGGTTCTGCTGTCACCTACTAAAGAGGGGCTACAGCAAAACCTGGACCTGCTGGAGTCGTACTGCCAGACTTGGGCCCTGACAATAAATCCCCAAAAAAACAAAGTCCTTGTGTTCCAGCAAAGATCCAAACATCAGGGACCCAAAATAAATTTCACAGTAGGAACAACCAAAATTGAACAAACCACTAACTACACATACTTGGGCTCAAAAATCAGTTCTATGGGAAACTTCAAACTGGCTGTGAATGAACTGAAAGAGAAAGCAAGAAGGGCATTCTATGCCATCAAAAAATCAATCCAAATAGAAATCCCAATTAGCATTTGGCTCAAAATTTTCAAATCAGTAATTGAACCAATTGCACTCTATGGCAGTGAGGTATGGGGACCGCTAACTCAACAAGAATTTGCAAAATGGGACAAACACCCAATTGAGATCCTACATGCAGAATTCTGTAAAAGTATCCTCCGGACTCAAAGGAAAACAGTAAACAATGCATGCAGGGCGGAACTAGGCCAATATCCATTAATAATCACTATCAAAAAAAGAGCCACCAAATTTTGGAATCACCTACAAATGAGCAATCCCCAATGCTATCACTACGACGCCCTGAAATGCCAAGAGCTGACCATAAAGAAGAATACCCTCAGTCAACTAGTCCTGGGACTCAGTGAAGTAACTACTAACAATACTAACAATAACCAGCCCCAGGACAGTGACAGGGTAACACAAAGAATTCGACCCAACACAATCGTCGCTAAGCAAAAGGAAAAATATCTGACATATTGGGCAGAAACAACAAAAACCCAAAGCAAACTCAATTGCTACTTGGCCCTAAACAGACAATACAACATAGCTGATTACCTGACCATGGTAAAGGATAACAAACTGAGAAGAACCTTGACAAGGTACAGACTTAGCGAACATAGCCTAGCGATCGAAAAAGGCAGACACAGGCAGACCAGGCTGCCAAGAGAGGACAGGATATGCTCTCACTGCAGTCAGGGAGTGGTGGAGACAGAGATGCACTTCCTCACAGCTTGTGGAAAATATCAGGGCATCAGGGAGAATTTCTACCAAAAATTCTCACAAATATGCCCTGATTTCAGAAATCTGAATGACAACCAAAAACTCCCATTCCTACTGGGAGAGGAGAGAAGCTGTATAACACTGGCGGCACACTATGTTACAGCTTGCCATGAACAGAGGGACAACCAGTAAACTAAGAAAAGAATATATATAAACAATGCGAATGTATATTTATACACTCAGGGATATACCTGTTTATACAATGTATGAATAGAACTGCGTTTATGTGCTAAACCATAAATGTATTTTGATGCTTTGGCAACATAAGATGTAACTTATCATGCCAATAAAGCGATTTGAATTGTGAATTGTGAATTGTGAAAACAGTTTACACAAAAATATTATAACAGGAAGTAATGTATTGTAAACAGGAAGAACACACAGACTTAAGAATTTTTTTAACAAAGATTTATATAGATAGTCAATAGGACGGGGAACATCTGTTGATGTTTTCCCCTGTGGATGTATCTGTGGAAACAGAATGACAATTTCTCCTCTTATTTTACCACCAGTGATAGCAGAAGTATTACTATATGAGCAGCTAGTGAAGAGATTGCTACCTTACCATTTCTGGCAGGTTTTGTTGTGGTCAGCCATGGCTCAGCTCATAGAATAGTGGCATAGTGGTTACCACTGTTGCCTCAACAGCGCCAGGGACCCGGGTTCAAATCTGGCCTTGGGCGACTGTCTGTGTGGAGTTTGCACATTCTCCCTGTGTCTGCGTGGGTTCCTCCGGGTGCTTCAGTTTCCTCCCACAGTCCAAAGATGTGCAGGTTAGGTTGATTTGGCTATGATAAATTGACCCTTAGTGTTAGGGGATTAAATACGTGGGGTTACGGGGATAGGGTGGGATATGTGTCGGTGCAGGCTCGATGGGCCGAAATGGCCTCTATCTGCACTGTAGATTCTGTGATTCTGTGAATAATACAGCACAGAAGGAGGCCATTCGGCCCATCGAGTCTGTGCCGGCTCTTTCGAAGAGCAATCCAGTTTGCCCCGCTCTTTCCCCATATCCCTGCATTTTTTTCTCCTTCAAAAATTTATCCCATTCCCTTTTGAAAGCTACTATTGAATCTGTTTCCACCGCCCTATCAGGCAGTGCATTCCAAATCCTAACCACTCATTGCGTAAAAGGTTTTACTCATGTCGCCTCTGGTTCTTTTGCCAATCATCTAAAATCTGTGTCCTTTGGTTAAGGACCCTTCCGGTATTGGAACAGTTTCTCCTTATTTACTCTATCTAAACCCTTCATGGTTTTAAATACCTCTATCAAATCTCCTCTTAGCCTTGCCAGCTTTAAGAAGAACAACCCCAGCTTCTCCAGTCTATCCATGTAACGTTAATCCCTCGTCCTTGGAACCATTCTAGTAAATCTCTTCAGTGCATCCTTCCTAAAGTGTGGCGAACTTGTTGTGGGTTCAAGTCCCACTCCAGAGAGTTGAGCACAAATTCTAAGCTGACACTCCGGTGCAGTACTGAGGGAGTGCTCCACTGTCTTTTGGATGAGACGTTAAACCAAGGCCCCGCCTGCCCTCTCAGATAGATGTAAAAGATCCCATGGCACTATTTCAAAGAAGAACAAGGGAGTTCTCCCCTGTATTCTGGCCAATGTTTATCCCTCAACCAACATCATTTGAAAAAAAGATTACCTGGTCATTATAACATTGCTGTTTGTTCGCAAACCTGCAGCCGCGCCTCCTACATTACAACAGTGACTAGACTTCAAATTACTTCATTGGCTGTAAAGCGCTTTGGGACATCCTGAGGTCATGAAAGGCGCTATATAAATGCACGTCTTTCTTTCTTTTCTCTCACTCTCAGCAGTGCTCTGACCCTGGCAGCAGGAATTGGTCGCTGCCACAGACAGGACAGCAGGCGAAGGAGGGAAATATTGAGTGTAATTTTAATTTTGGGCGATGATGTAAAATCGACTGTATCAAATAAGCTGCCCATTATCCACCATGCCTGCTTTTCCATCCCATTGAAGTCAGTGGAAATAAGAATTGGGTGAGATGTAGAATGGGCTGCTGACTTGCTATCGCCCGTTTTATACTATCGCACAAAGTCAAGGTCTACCTCCATGACTTTAAACTCACAATCTAGTCTGACACCCCAGTTCAGTACAGAGGGGGTGGTGCACTCTCAGTGGAGCCCTCTTTTGGGAACGGCATTAAACCGAGACCCTGCCCACCTGTTCAGGCGGGTGTGAAAGATCCAGTGGCAATTTTTTTAAAGAAGAGCTGAGAATTCATCGGGTGTCCTGGCCAATATATATCCCTCATATACAACACCACCAAAACAGAATAACTGGTTATTGATCTCATTCCTCTTGTGGGATCTTGCTGTGTACCATTTGCCACTGTGTTTGTCTATATAACAACAGTGATTGCACTTCAAATAATTCATTGGCTGAAAAGCGCTTTGGGACGTCCTGTGGGTTTACAAGATGCTCTATAAATGCACATCTTCCTTTTTAGTGTGGGACACTGTCATAGAATCATTACAGCACAGAAGGAGGCCATTCAGCCCGTCCAGCCTGTGTTGGCTCTCTGCAAGAGCACCTCAGCTAGTCCCACTCCCCCGCCCTTTCCCCATAGCCCTGCAAATATTTTTCCTTCAGGTACTTATCCAATTTCCTTTTGAAAGCCATAATTTTATCTGCCTCCACCATCCTTTCAGGCAGTGCAATCCAGATCATAACCACTTGCTGCGTAAAAGTTTTTCCACATGTCGCCTTTGATTCTTCTGCCAAACACCTTAAATCTGCATCCTCTGGTTCTCAACCCAAGTGTACCAGAATCATTAGTTTACCCCTTTCAGTGATTTACAATTAAAAATACTGTGCCACAATGCGTTGTGCACTGAATAGTAAATTAGAAAGTATTTTTTCTGGACGTCTGCTGTTTTTAAGCTCAGCTTCAATGGATTTCAAGCTCTGCGTGTACAGAAATGGCACTGTACCAGTGGATGACTAGCAGGAGTCAGACAGTCTGGATTGGACCCTGAACAATGTGGTTTAATTGACAGAGGCAGTGACAGTTCTGTAAACCCTTTTTCTGCTCACTAATATGGAGGGATGATGTGACTTGGTAAAAATTCCACCCTGGGCTTCCTTTTCCATTTTGTTGAATGTCCCAGAGAATTTCCCAGCAGTAAAAAATTGCCGATCAGCGAGCTGTACTGTTGCTGAACAGGGATTAAGTGAGGCTGTAGTGTCGGGCATGGTCTGACCCACTTCAGTTCAATTCTCCCTGCCCAACTTGAGCTCGAGATTACACTGTGTGATATTAGGAATGGATGTGTCAACATGTTGCTCTGAAATTCCTTTCTCCCCTATTTTAACAGCAATGTAAATCAATTTCCTGTCTACCATTCTGCTGACTGGGTGTCAGCCGTGGTTCACTGGTAGCACTCTCGCCTACGTGTCAGAAGATTGTGGGTTCAATTGCCACTCCAGCGACTTGAGCGCACTAAATCTAGGCTGGCACTCCAGTGCAGTACTGAGGGAGTGCTGTACTGTTGGAGGTGCCGTCTTTCAGACGAAACATTAAACCGTGGCGCCATCTGCTCTCTCAGGTGGATGTAAAAGATCCCATGGCAATATTCCGAAGAAGAGCAAGGGAGTTCTCCCCAGTGTCCTTAACCAATATTTATCCCTCAACCAATATCACTAAAACTGATTATTTGGTCATTATCACATTCCTGTTTGTGGGATCTTGCTGTGTGCTAATTGGCTCCTGCGTTTCCTACGTTACAGCAGTGACTACACTTCAAATGTACTTCATTGGCTGTAAAGCGCATTGGAATGTCCTGAGGCAGTGAAATGTGCCGTATAAATGAAAGTCCTTTTGTCTTTCTTTCTTCCATCACTTTACTGATGAGATGTAGGAGGCTGATAGGTCAGTAACTGGCTCTTCTCTCAATTAAATTACCCAACCAACCAATCAATGTAACATTGTATTGAATTGACCTGGGACATGATTTCTGTAAGTGAAGCTGCACTGTAACCGATTTAAACAAGCCGAAACCAAATCTAAATCATGATGCCAAACTCATTTTCTATGGTGGGCTTGATCCGATATCCTGGCACTTGGTGTGGGCCGCATTCAGGAAAAGTTATTAAAATAGAAATAGATGAAGATAAACTATATTGGTATTGTTATGTCTTCTAGCGCTCGTAGTGCTTTGTAAAGACGACTCTGGACTCGGTAGTTTGTAATTAGAAACTACTGTTTTATTTGTTGTGTAATGGCTGCCTGCCGCATGGTGCGGGGTGATATTTCCAAGTGCCCTGAGCGGCGCCTGCGCACTACTTTCCCAGCATCATAGTGCTGCTACACTTGATTTGAGTGTTAGTACACTTGTACAATGTAGTCCCAACATAACTATGTAACATCCCTCTTTCCCAACAAAACTAATTGCATCAATTTTCTATTTTACAATGTTTCCAGTTGAATAACGTTAACAATATACAGAACGTGAGCTTTCTTTGCTCAATTTATATACAGAAATTTGTCTATGTTGTTTTACTGTTCTGTGCGAATTATAACTGTCTTTATAATTATTCGCGATACCGCTCAGGTGGTTGTATGTTACTCCTCCACCTTGTGGACTTGGCTGTAACTATTCCTTTCTGCGGTGTTTTGGTGTGTTCTTTTCTTGTTGCCGGTGCTGTCGTGTTTGGCTCTGGAGAGTGCATGTTTGCAGTTGTTGTATTTGAGGTGTTTGTTTCTGGCGTTATATTGTTTTCCATGTCTGGTACCGTAACTGCTGTTAATGTTGTCCGCTGTTTGACAGCTTCAGGTGAGGGTCTGATATGGATCCTGTTTCGCCTGTATTGGTTTCCAGGTTCTGTCTCTACCAAGTAAGATCTTGGAGTATCAGCTTTTCCAATAACCTTGGCTGGACTCCATGTTCTCAACAACGGATCTTGTATATGCACTGATTGCCCATTTAGCAGCTCCGGTAGTGGTTTTGCATGCTTGTTATAGTGTGTGCTCCCCGTAGCTTGTGTTTCCATCAGCTTCTGCCGAACATCCTCTTGGTCCTGGGGAGGATATACCTTTGCTGGTAGAGTTGTTTTGTATTTTCTACCGTTTAGTAGTTCTGCTGGTGATTTCGAGTCTGCTCTCAAAGGTGTCGATCTGATTGCCAAAAGGGCGAGGTCTTGGTCTTCTCCCATCTCCTTGCTTTTAATGAGAGCTCTTTTGACTGTTTGGATCTGTCTTTCAATAAATCCGTGTCCCCTTGGGTAATGTGGGGATGAGGTAATTATTTTAAATCCGTATTTTCCAGCCAGTGCTCCGAATTCGCTGGAGGTGAATTGTGTCCCATTGTCACAGATGACCTTCTCTGGGATGCCCTGTTCTGCAAATAAGTTTTTCGCAATTTTTGGGATTGTTGTGGCTCTCATGTCATTTATCCTTCTGACAAAAGGAAATTTTGAGTAGTAGTCTGCTACTATGATGTACCACTCCTGGTTGCACAGGAACAGATCTGTTCCGACCGTGTGCCATGGTCTCGGGGGTACTTCCATTTGAATCATCTCCTCCTTCTGCTGTGTGTTTCGGTATTTCTGGCATATGCAGCATGTGGAGACCATTTGTTCTATGCTTTTGTACATGCCTATCCAGTACACAGCTGATCTGGCTCTTAGTTTACATTTCTCCATCCCCATATGGCCTTGGTGTATTAAGCGGAGAAGTTCCGTTTGCATCGTTTTTGGTATTATGATTCTTGAGCCAGCAAGGAGAACACCGTCCTCCACCGAGATGTCGTCTCTGATTGTCCAGTACTGTCGGATTTGGTTTTGGACCTGCTGGATCTTCTCCGGCCACCCCTGTATTACCTGTTGCATGAGTAGTAGCAACTCCTCTTCTTTACCAGTCTCCTCTTGAATTTGGCTAAGCTTTGTGGGAGTAACATTTACGAGGTGGTGTATTTTTACTGTCAGGCCCTTCATCTCGTGTTTTTTGTGTGGTGACAATCGAGACAATGCATCTGCCAGTGCCATTTCTTTCCCTGGCCGGTATTTTAATTCGAAGTCGTAACTTTGGAGTCTTAACAGTAACCTTTGCAGTCTTGCTGGGGCCTTGCTTAGGTTTTTCTTGTAAATTTGTTCGAGTGGACGATGGTCACTCTCGACCTCAAATTTTCTTCCGTATAAGTAGGTGTGGAACTTTTCGCATCCGTATACTACTGCCAATAGCTCTCTTTCGATGTTTGCGTATCTTGTCTCTGCTGATGTCAATGCCTTCGATGCAAAAGCTATTGGTTTTCCTTCCTGCACGAGGGCTGCCCCTAGCCCCCTGGTAGAGGCATCTACCTGTAGGGTGACAGTTTTTTTTCTATCGTAATAAGACAGGCTGGTTTCTTTACATAATAATTCCTTTAGGTGTTTGAAGTTCCTCTCATGGGATTCTGACCATTGGTATTCGGTGTCTTCTTTTAGTAATTCTCTTAGGTTCGCTGTGTAGTCTGACATGTTCGGGATGAAAGAGCTCATATACTGGACTAAGCCGAGGTAGCTTCACAGAATCACAGAAACCCCACAGTGCAGATGGAGGCCATTTCGGCCCATCGAGCCTGCACCGACACATATCCCACCCGATCCCCGTAACCCCTACACCAACACATATCCCACCCTATCCCCACGTATTTAATCCCCCTAACACTAAGGGTCAATTTTATCATAGCCAATCAACCTAACCCGCACATCTTTGGACTGTGGGAGGAAACCGGAGCACCCGGAGGAAACCCACGCAAACACGGGGAGAATGTGCAAACTCCACACAGACAGTCCCCCGAGGCCGGATTCGAACCCGGGTCCCTGGCGCTGTGAGGCAACAGTGCTAACCACTATGCCACCGTGCTCCCCACCGAAGCTTCTCGGCTCCTTCTTGTCGTTTGGAGGTTTCATCTCTGCTATCGCCTCGACCTTTTCGGGATTAGAATTGACACCCTCTGGTGTGTAGATCATGCCAAAAAATTAGCATTTCGTACTTTTAACGATGCACTTCTCGGCGTTCAGCTTGATGCCAGCCATTCTGGTGCGCTCCATGGCCTCATGCAAGTGCACGTCGTGGTCTCTTTCATTTGTTCCGTAAACTTGGATGTCATCAGCGATTCCATTGGCTCCTTCACAGCCTTTGTATGTTTCATCGATCTTTTGTTGGAAGATGTCTTGGCTGACTTTCAACCCGAATGGCAGCCGCAGGAATTTATAACGCCCCAATGGTGTATTAAAAGTCGTCAGGTTAGTTGATTCTTCGTCCAGTTTTACGTTCCAGTAGCCGTTTCTGGCATCCAGTTTGGAGAAGACTTTGGCTCCTGCCAGTGCTGGTGTGATTTCTTCTAATGTTGGTGTGGGGTAGTGGTCCCGCTTTATTGGCTGGTTTAAGTCTTTGGGGTCCATACAGATTCTGAGCCGCCCGTTCGGCTTTTCCCGTACCACAATCGAGTTTACCCAGTCTGTGGGTTCAGTGACCTTTGCGATTATTTCTTTCTCTTCCATTTCTTTTAGTTCGGTGTATAATTTTTCTTTTAGCTCGATGGGTATTTTTCTTGGAGCGTGGATGACGGGTTTTACCTCTGGATCTATTGTTATATGGTACTTGAACTCCCCGAAGCATCCTACAGTGTCATCAAAACATTCTGGATACATGTCCATCAAATGTTTCGTGTCCATGATTTGTGGACGATTCTCCAGTGGGGTGTTGCTGTCGACTTTCAGTGATGTTTTTGTTAGTTCGTGGTTTACCGAGATTAACCCCAGCTTCTCGCAGCTGTTTAATCCCAGGATCGCCGGTCCCTCGGAGTTGGTCACATAGAACATGCAGTTTATATAGGTTGTTCCGAGTTGTCTGATCTCGCTCCCCCCATGCGCTGTCAGCGTGATGTTGTTTGCTTTTAAACATCCTCTTTTCGGGTGTCTATCTTCGCCCAAGTTTTCGGGGAAGATCCTCTGGCATAGCCTCAGTGGAAGGATGTTGCTCTGAGCTCCTGTGTCCAACTTTACTTTTAGATTGACGGTTGTGGGCTGTCCTTCGATCCTCTTTTTAATCTGGATGATAGTGTGCCATTCTTTCTTTGGGGTGCTTTCTGCTCTGGACGTTTCGTGTAAGAGAACCTTTATGGTTTCAATGTTCAGAGATTTGTCGTGTGATGAAATATATGCCTTCATCACCCTTGTGTTTTACCTGCTTTGTGTGTGTGTGTACCGCCCCCTTTTTCCTACTGTGTGTATTGGCTACACCCCTGTCTTTTGCCATATAAAGGTCTCAAGAGCTGTATGAGTCATTCTAGCAGGCGAACCCGATGTGTAAAGACCTGCAAAGTTCTTAGTGATTAAAAGCCTTTAGTTGAATCCTTAAACTCCTTGTCTTTGAGTTATCGATGGCATATCAATTTTAATCACTAAAACAACAAGATGGATCGACTCCTGAAACCAGAGCGCTTGGATCTGGACACCCATGCCTCAGACGCAGCTACACAGTTCGGACTCTGGTTCCAATGCTTCGAATTTTTCATTGCATACTCATCCACCGCCATAGCAGCCGCCACCAGAGACGTGAAACTGGGAATCCTGCGAAACTGGGTGAGCCATCGGGTCTCCCCTCTCATCCAAGACGCCACCAGCTACGGGGATGCCTGCACCATTCTGAAGGCCCACTACGTGCGGCCAATAAACGAGGTGTACGCCAGGCATCTTCTGACTACTCGCACGCAGCGGCATGGTGAGTCACTAGAGGACTTTATGCTAAGCCTAAAAGTACTGGGCAGAGACTGTAACTGTAAGGCCGTGTCTGCCACCGTGTACACGGAGGAGCTGATCCGAGACTCCTTTATTGCGGGCCTCAGCTCAAAATACATTCGGCAGAAGCTGTTTGAAAAGGAGGGACTGGACTTAAAACAGGCTATGGGTATAGCGCGATCGCTGGATATGGCCCAGAGGAACTCTGAATCCTGTTCCCCAGGCCACGCGGCCCACTCCGCCTCGTGCGCGCCGTGGGGGCCGCCATCTTGGAAGCCATCTTCACCTCCCAGGTCGCAGGCCAGCCCAGCATCATCGGAGCCCCAGCCCCCACCCAGGAACCCCACTACTGCCGCGATGCATCGGGGCCCGAAATGCTACTTCTGCGGCCAGGACAAACACTCCAGGCATCTGTGCCCAGCGAAGGGCACCACCTGTTTTAAATGCGGGAAGAAAGGACATTTCATCAAAGTCTGCAGAGGGAACCCCGCCTCCAACTCCACCACCGCCGCGTGCGCGCCATGGGAGCGGCCATCTTGGAAGCCATCTTGTCCACCCTCATGGAGTCCACCATCTTGCCCCGGCTACACGGACCTCCAGGACCCACTGGTGGCCTCGATCACTGTGGATCAATCCAGGCCGCATCCGTTGTCTAAATCGATGATGGACATAGAGGTAAACGGGAACAAGGTTAAATGCTTGATTGACTGCGGGAGCACCGAAAGCTTTATTCATCCTAGCCTGGTAAAACGACTTTCACTAACGATAGTCCCCACACAGGGCAAAATCGCCATGGCTGATAAGACTCATACCTCAAAAATCACAAGTTTCTGCGCGGTTATGCTGTCGGTAAAAGGCACTGATTACAGAAATTTTAAACTATTGATAATGCCAGATCTCTGTGTGAGCATGATCTTGGGTCTGGACTTCCAGTGCCACCACCAAAGTATCACGCTTACCTACGGTGGGTCCCAGCCGCCCCTCACAGTGTGCGGTCTGGCTACCCTGAAGGTCAAGCCCCCCTCTCTGTTCGCCAACCTCGCACCCAACTGTTGACCCATAGCGACCAAGAGTAGGCGGTACAGCTGGGAGGATAGACGGTTCATTGCATCGGAAGTAGAAAGACTCAAGCGGGAGGGTATCATCGCAGTACCAGCCCGTGGCGCGCCCAGGTAGTAGTAGTTAAGGGTAGCGAAAAGAAGCGGATGGTGATAGATTATAGCCAGACGGTTAATCTATACACCCAGCTAGACGCCTACCCTCTGCCCCGCATAGCGGATATGGTTAACCAAATCGCGCAATACCGGGTGTTTTCCACCATCGACCTAAAATCGGCATACCACCAGCTCCCCATTAGGCCGGAGGACCGTCCATACACCGCCTTCGAGGTGAACGGATGCCTCTACCACTTTCTCAGAGTCCCCTTTGGGGTAACGAATGGGGTCTCGGTCTTCCAGCGGGAGATGGACTGCATGGTCGATGAGAACCAGTTAACAGCCACCTACCCATACCTAGACAACGTCACCATCTGCGGCCACGACTAGCAAGACCACGACTCAAACCTCGCGAGATTTCTGAAAACCGCCCTCAGACTCAATCTCACCTACAACGAGGATAAGTGTGTCTTTAGCACCACGTGCCTCTGTATCCTGGGCTGCGTGGTGGAAAACGGCAAAATCGGTCCGGACCCCGACCGATTGCGCCCCCTACGGGAGCTACCCTTACCAAACACTCCCAAGGCCCTGAAAAGGTGCCTGGGGTTCTTCTCCTATTACGCCCAATGGGTCCCCAATTATTCCGACAAGGCCCGTCCCCTCCTGAAATCAACGTCCTTCCCGCTCACGGCCGAGGCCCACGCCGCCTTCAACAGCATTAAACATGACATTGAGAAGGCCGCGCTGCGGGCAGTGGACGAAAACATCCCTTTCCAGGTCGAAAGCGATGCGTCCGACTTTGCCTTAGCAGCCACCCTCAACCAGGATGGGCGGCCCGTAGCCTTTTTCTCAAGAACCCTCCAAGGGCCCGAGATCAGGCAGTCCTCGGTAGAGAAGGAGGCCCAGGCCATAGTGGAGGCAGTGCGGCACTGGAGGCACTACCTAGCCGGCAAACGCTTCACCCTGCTTACCGAACAGCGGTCGGTAGCCTTCATGTTTAACAACAAACAGAGGGGGAAGATCAAGAACGACAAAATTCTCAGGTGGCGGATCGAACTCTCCACGTTTGAGTACGATATAATATATAGGCCGGGGGCCCTCAACGACTCCCCCGACGCCCTATCACGAGGGATGTGTGCCACCATCCAGGGGGACAGGCTACAGGGCCTCCACAATGGCCTCTGCCACCCGGGGGTCACCCGGCTATTCCACTTTATAAAATCACGTAACCTGCCCTATTCTATCGAGGAGGTCCGGTCTATGACTAGGGGCTGCCGCACCTGTGCAGAATGCAAGCCCCGTTTTTTCAGGCCCGACCAAGCCCACCTGATCAAAGCTACCCGGCCATTCGAGCGCCTGAGCTTAGACTTCAAGGGACCACTCCCCTCCACTGACCGCAATGTGTACTTTCTCAACATTGTGGATGAGTACGCCCACTTCCCATTCACCTACCCCTGCCCAGACATGACCAGTGCCACGGTCATCAAGTGCCTCGGCAACCTGTTTTGCACGTTCGGCATGCCCAACTACATCCACACTGACAGGGGGGCGTCGTTCATGAGCGACGAACTGCGCCAATACCTGCTGTCGAAGGGGATAGCCATGAGTCGGACCACTAGTTATAACCCCCGGGGTAATGGGCAAGTGGAGAGGGAGAACGCGACAGTGTGGAAGGCGGTCACCTTAGCACTAAGGTCTAAAGGCCTCCCCACCTCCCGCTGGCAAGAGGTCCTCCCAGACGTGCTCCACTCGATAAGGTCGCTACTGTGCACTGCTACTAACGCCACTCCCCACGAGAAGATGTTTGTTTTTCCCCGCAAATCAACCTCAGGAGTGTCCCTACCCTCGTGGCTCTCCACCCCAGGGACCGTCCTATTACGAAAGCATGTGAGGGGCCACAAAATGGATCCACTCGTGGAGGCAGTACACCTACTCCATGCAAACCCACAGTATGCGTACGCCAAGCACGCCGACGGGCGTGAGGACACCGTGTCCATAAAGGACCTCGCCTCGGCAGGAAGCGACGACGACGATGACCCATCACTACCACCCCCAGAAGAACCACCACCACCCCCAGGCTTACCACCCCCAGAAGTACCTGCAACACCCCCAACACATGGGTATGCCAAGGAGGGCACCACGGACTCCCGGTCGGAACCCGAGGTACTGTTGCGATGTTCAGGAAGGACTATCACACCCCCGGACAGACTAAATCTGTAGAAGGGGTGAATGTGATGAAATATATGCCTTCATCACCCCTGTGTTTTACCTGCTTTGTGTGTGTGTGTACCGCCCCCTTTTTCCTACTGTGTGTATTGGCTACACCCCTGTCTTTTGCCATATAAAGGTCTCAAGAGCTGTATGAGTCATTCTAGCAGGCGAACCCGATGTGTAAAGACCTGCAAAGTTCTTAGTGATTAAAAGCCTTTAGTTGAATCCTTAAACTTCTTGGCCTAGAAATTCAGTTTGGGCCCGCCAGCTCGCTTGTGCCCAGAAGTTACCGCTGCGCGTGGAGCCACTTGCGCCCGCCGGAAATTCAGTTTCAGCGCCTCAAGTCGAAGCCGGCCGCTATTCAAGGGTGTGGCCGCCCCCGCTTGGGGCGCTGAAACTGAATTTCGGCATGCTAGGTGCCGCAGCGCCACCCGCTGCGGAGCGGCAGGCTGCGGTACTGCAGGCCTTCCTCCCTCTCTTAAGGGAGAGGTGCCTGCAACAGCGAGATCGCCGCTCGCTAGTGCCGGCAAATGAGCCCGGCACCACGGAGAAGTGCCGGGCTCCCGGAAAACAGCCGGCAATGCCACGGGGGGGGTGGTGGAGGAGGCCGGGGAAGGAGGTGCGGGCAGGCGGCCGCCAAAAAAGCGGCCAGCCGCACCTCCGCCTTAACTCGCCCCACTAAGGCTGCAGGACGGCCCCATTTTCAGATCGCTGTTTGCGGCCGCTGCAGAAGAGGCGGCCGCAACTAAATATGGCGGTCGGGCCGGTAGCGGGGCGGTAGCGGGGCACTGCGCACACCGATGACGTCATCGGTGGCGGCGCAGCGCTACTGGCTAACGCCGCCATTACCGCAGCGCTGAATATCGGCGCAATCTGAGCAAGTGGCGCAAAAGCCCTCTTTGGGTGAAAACTGGGCGCAAAGCCTACTGAATTTCTAGCCCCTTGTCTTTGAGTTATCGATGGCATATCATGTCGTACCCGCAGTCTTCATCATCTTGTTCACCCATGGTATGGATTTTGTTTTTCTTTTGTTGGTTCTGCTGTCCACCTCTGCTTTTGGTGTGTAGCCCCTCTCTTTTAGCTCTGCACATCTTTTGCCAGTGGTTTGCTTTACCACACGTGTTGCAGCTTGTTCCATACGCTGAGTATTTTCTTCTGTCTGTGTAGTCGTGTTGTCTTCCGCAGTTTCTGCACGTATTCTTCACACTGTCATATATTTGTTTTTGTGTGCTGTGCTTTTCGCGCACTGCATCTACTCTGTGATCCGGTTCGGAAGTTGCCCGCACGTCACCCGTATGAGTATTCAACGTTTTCATCTGTTGTTTTGTGGCTTCGTGAGCTCTCGCTGTATCTATGGCTTCTGATATTCCGAGCTTTCCTTTTCCTATTAGTTCTTTTTGCACTTCTGTATGTGCTGATCCCCATATTAATTGGTCTACCAGCCTTTCTTCTAGTTCCGTAAATTTGCATTTGCTGGCTTCGTTTTTTAATCTCGTCAGGAAATTGTCAGCCGTTTCACCAGGTTCCTGTCTTAAGCTTTGGAATTTATACCTGTGTATGTGGTGGTTTGATTTAGGCTCGAGATGGTTACTGAACTTTTCATAAATCTCCATAGGGTTTGCTTTATCCTCTTCGGATAAACTCCAGCTGTTATAGAGATCTAAGCCTTTTTCTCCCGCCCACAGTAGAATGTAGCTGACTTTTTCCTCATCAGAGGAGCCTTTCAGGAAACTTATAAATGTAAGCTCGCATTTTTGCTTAAATTTCCGGAAAGCTTCCACTATATCGTTGGCTTCCCAGTTCATGATGGGGTGCATATTCGCAGTCAGTGCATTGGACGCTGCCATTTTAGCTGCCCGTATGATTCGCGGTTAAAACGCTGCAGAGTTTACTTTTAAATTTCTTTCTTCAATCTGATATCGTTTTTATTTGTGTAAGTTTTACTCACTTATACCGCTGCCACCATGTTATGTCTTCTAGCGCTCATAGTGCTTTGTAAAGACGACACTGGACTCGGTAGTTTGTAATTAGAAACTATTGTTTTATTTGTTGTGTAATGGCTGCCTGCCGCATGGTGCAGGGTGATATTTCCAAGTGCCCTGTGCGGCACCTGCGCACTACTTTCCCAGCATCGTAGTGCTGCTACACTTGATTTGAGTGTTAGTACACTTGTACAATGTAGTCCCAACATAACTATGTAACAGGTATTTACTTATATTTAGATTTGAATTACTGCTACTGCTGCTCCGATATCTGGCACCTCTTAGCTTGAATCATTGCATCAACATTTGGAGCAAATGACTGGGATGAGGCTTGTCTTGGGTAAAAACATGAGGACACTTGTCACTACAGAACTTTGTACACCAACCACTAACCCTGGAAGCGAATTCCACAGCCTCACAACTCTCTGTGTAAAGAAGTTTTTCTTGCTCATTGTCCTAAATCACTTACATTTAATCTTGTATCTATGGCTCCTCAGCTTGACCGCTCAATCACTGGTAGCAACCTGCTTCAAACTACCACATCCCATCTTTCATAATTTTAAACCTTTCTATCATTTCGCCCTGGAATATGTGTAAAAGTGAGAAGGATGAGTTCTAACAGAAAAGACACAATGTTATAATGAGCCCGAGACTGAGCCACCTACCTTTCTGGTGAGGAATACAGCTGTCTTGTTTAACTTCCTGTACTCCTAATCTGTTAGACAACTACAACTGGCCTTAGTGAGTATTGGCTTTAAAGCACAAGCACATAACACTCTCTGCTGCACATATTGTAAGCATTATCTCTGGGTCTTCCACAGTGGGGAGGAAAAGAGCAAGAAGAGAGGAAAAGAGGAGCACTTCCTTCCCATGGTAATCTGCACCCTTTACTCTGTAACCTTTTACCAAATTGTGATAAATCCATTAAGTGGAACAAGGACTCAAAGAGGCGATATCGTAGAATTAACACGAGTACTTTATTAACAACTGGGAAACACATACATCAGGCCTGCATCCTGGCATTCGACCTTTGCTGACCTTAACAGGAAGCAAACCCCCTGACCTTAACAGGAAGCAAACCCCTGACCTTAGCAGCAGCATTGGCTACAGCACCACCTGGTGGATAACCTTAATCATAACATCCCAGGTTACTATATCCCTCCCCCCTTAAGATTTCAGTATGAATTTCTTAACAAACAACCATTCCTAAGGGTCACATAAGAAGTCTCCATTCACCATGTTCCATAATTGACGAATCTAACAGGTCAGTATCAATCTCTCTGGTGGCTTGCGAGTCCTTTGTGAACGTCTGACAGTAAAGTCCCTGCTTGTTTGTGGTGAAGCCACCAGCTGCTCCTGAATCGAATTGGCTGAAGACTGGCTTCTGTGATGGTGGGGACCTCAGGAGTAGGCTGATATGGATCATCCACTCGGCACTTCTGGCTGAAGATAGTTGCAAATGCTTCAGCCTTGTCTTTTGCACTCGTGGTGAGCTCCACCATCATTGAGGATGGGGATATTCATGGAGCCTCCTCCTCCCATTAGTTGTTTAATGGTCCACCACCATTCACGACTGGATGTGGCAGGACTGCAGAGCTTTGATCTGATCCATTGAGCCATTAGCCCTGTCTATAGCATGCTGCTTCTGCTTTTTAGCATGCATGTAATCCTGTGTTGCAGCTTACCCAGGTTGGCACCTCATTTTTAGGTACGCCTGGTGCTGCTCCTGTCATGCTCTTCTACACTCCTAATTGAACCAGGGTTGGTCCTCTGGCTTGATGGTAATGGTAGACTGAGGGATATGCCGGGCCATGAGGTTACTGCTGTTGATGGCCCACAGTGCCTCATGGATAGCCAGTTTTGAGCTGCTAGATCTATTCTGAATCTATCCCATTTAGCACGGTGGAAGTGCCACACAACACGATGGAGGGTGTCCTCAGTGTGAAGATGGGACTTCATCTCATGGTTAACAGACAGGGAACAGTGAGTAGGAATAAATGGGTCTTTTTCGGGGTGGCAGGCGGTGACTAGTTGGGTACCGCAGGGATCAGTGCTTGGGCCCCAGCTATTCACAATATATATCAATGATTTGGATGAGGGAACCAAATGTAATATTTCCAAGTTTTCTGATGACACAAAACTAGGTGAGATTGTGAGTTGTGAGGAAGATGCAAAGAGTCTGCAAGGCGATTTAGACAAGTTGAGTGAGTGGTCAAATACATGGCAGATGCAGTATAACGTGGATAAATATGAAGCTATCCACTTCGGTAGGAAAAACAGAAAGGTAGAGTATTATTTAAATGGTGATAGATTGGGAAATGTTGATGTACAAAGGGACCTGGGTGTCCTTGTACACCAGTTACTGAAAGCAAACATGCAGGTGCAGCAAGCAGTTAGGAAGGCAAATGGTATGTTGGCCTTCATTGCAAGAGGATTTGAGTACAGGAGCAAGGATGTCTTACTACAGTTATACAGGGCCTTGATGAGACCACACCTGGAGTACTGTGTGCAGTTTTGGTCTCCTTACCTAAGAAAGAATATACTTGTCATAGAGGGAGTGTAGCGAAGGTTCACCAGACTGATTCCTGGGATGGCAGGACTGCCGTATGAGGAGAGATTGGGTCGACTAGGCCTGTATTCACTAGATTTTAGAAGAATGAGAGGGGATCTCATTGAAACGTATACATTTCTGACAGGGCTAGGCAGGGAGGATGTTTCCCCTGGCTGGGGGCTCTAGAACGAGGGGTCATAGTCTCAGGATATGAGGTTGGACATTTAGGACTGAGATGAGGAGAAATTTCTTCACTCAGATTGGTGAACCTGTGGAATTCTCTACCACAGAAGGCTGTGGAGGCCAAGTCACTGAATATATTTAAGAAGGAGATAGATAGATTTCTAGACACAAAAGGCATCAAGGGGTATGGTGAGAGAGCGGGAATATGGTATTGAGATAAAGGATCAGCCATCATCGTGTTGAATGGCAGAGCAGGCTCGAAGGGCCGAATGGCCTACTCCTGCTCTTACTTTTCTATGATGAGGTCAAGTTGGTTTTTCCCTCGTGTTGGTTCTCTCACCACCTGTCGCAGGCCCAGACTGGCAGCTATATCCTTCAGGACTCCGCCAGCTCAGTCGGTAGTGTTGCTACCGAGCCACTCCTGGTGATGGACATTGAAGTCCCCCACCCAGAGTACATTCTGTGCCCTTGCTACTCTCAGTGCTTCTTCCAAGTGGTGTTCAACATGGAGGAATACCGATTCATCAGCTGAAGGAGGGCGGTAGGTGGTAATCAGCAGGAGGTTTCCTTGCCCATGTTTGACCTGAAGCCGTGAGACTTCATGGGGTCCGGCGTCAATGTTGAGGACTCCCAGGGCCACTCCTTCCCGACTGTATACCACTGTGGGACAGGACATCCCCAGGGATGGTGATGGAGGAGTTTGGGACATTGGCTGAAAGGTATGATTCTGTGTGTATGACTATGTCAGGTTGTTGTTTGAATAGTCTGTGGGACAGCTCTGCCAATTTTGGCACAAGTCCCCAGATGTTGGTGAGGAGGGCTTTGCAGGGTTTACTGGGCTGGGTGTGCCGTGTCCATAGCCGGTGCCGAGTGGTTCATCCGGTTTCATTATTATTATTGTGTTTCGTAGCGGTTTGTTACAACTCAGTGGCTTGCTAGGCCATTTCAGAGGGCAGTTAAGAGTCAACCACATTGTTGCAAGACTCGAGTCTCATATAGGCCAGACCAGGTAAGGAAGGCAGATTTCCTTCCCTAAAGTACATTAGTGAATCAGATGGGTTTTTACAACTATCCAATAGTTTCATGGTTACCTGTTTTACTGATACTAGCTTTTCATTCAAGATTTATTTAATTAACTGAATTTAAATTCCCCAGCTGTCATGGTGGGATTTGAACTCACGTCTCTGGATCATTAGTTTGGGCCTCTGGATTACTAGCCCAGTGATATTACCACTATGCTACCATTCCCTGCCCAGGTTTCCTGGGGGGGGGCGGACACTGGGTAAAATCTCCCCTTCGCCAGTCCGCCTCTGAGGGGGGAGGTCTGAGGGCCCGTTTCAGACTGTTCCACCGACCCCACCCCCCAGACCTCATGTTTAACACTCCTAAGGGGCTAGAAATTCGGTATCGCCCCGTTTGGGGCGCTAGTCCTGGCGAAGCGCAAAGTTTAGAGTCAGGCGCAATTTAGCGGGGCGCAGCGAAGGTGCTGTCAATAATCACTTTCCCTGAGACACACTGGCACCGGCCAGCTCTTAAAGGGGCAGGTCAATTGGCATCACCAGACACACTCACTGCCTTGTAGGCCTTCAAAGCGGTGGGAGCCTACCTGTGGCGCACCAGCCTAGCAAGACATGGAAAGGGTGAGGCAGAGGGCGGAACACCTCACTGATGGGGCATTGGATGCTTTGGTTGGTGCAGTGGAATCAAGGCCAAGGAAGATGGTCGTATTGTGATTTATGTTTTGGACAGTCTCCCGGGTGTGAGAGGCAGTTATGTGTCAGTGTATTAGTTTTGCTTTCTGTTGCCATAGCTTTCTCATGTTTGAAGGAACCACATTTTGTGTAATGAAACACTTTCTTCATTTACAATGGCCATGCCTTCTATTTACATGCATCTTGCCCTTCACAGGCTTGGGGGTATCAGGCCGGTTCCATTCCTGTTCTTGGAATGGCAGCAAGCATTCCGTGAGAGGGGCCTAGAAGCTACTTCTGATCAGCCTCTGACGCGCAGCCTGAGAAGAGCCGCTCGCGTAGAAGTTCTGGCCAGCAGGCATCTTCTCAGCCACCGACAGAGATGTCCTGCATCTTATCTGAGGCTGCAGATTTGGCTGAAGCAGCTGGCACAGCTCAGTCACCACCTCCATTCTAAATCACAGCCTTCTGACACACTGCTCCTCCGACATGTTCATGTAGGAAAACTGCTGTCGGAAAACCCTGCCAACGTAAGGTCTGCTGTGGCGACATCTGTTGACCCTCCTCCATCTGGCCATGCCCGCCCCCCTCTCCCAGTGTCTCAGTGCCCTTTCCAGATGATTCAGCAGCAGGACGTTCCCCTCCAATGCAGCCCCCATAATAAGTGCCCACAGGAAGGTTCCCCATTGTTAAGGCTCACCAACAGCAAGGTGATGGTCAGAAGGCTGAAGATCGTCTGCCTGCGCTGGCTCAGTGGTCAAATGGCTCTCAGTGTGCAGCTCAGCAACTCTTTGTAGCTCTCGACGAAGTTGTGCTCCAAAAATGGCTGCCGCTTTTAAACCACACCAGTCCCCTTTAAATAACACTCCTCCAGCCCGAGAGCAACTTGGTAAGGTTCCAGGTAAGCTGTTACTATTAGCGCCAGGCGCTACGGAGGGGGGCGCCACTGAATTTCCAGTCTGGGGCGCCCAAAAGGCGTTGCACACTCAAATCATGTCATAATCTGCCTGCGCCCATGAGCGGACACTAAGATTTAGCGCCGGCGCTAAATGCATGCTCAATATGGGGTGAGGTGCTAGGCGCCCTGCGCCCGCCCGGAAATTGGCTAGCGCCCAACTTCTCGGCCTCTTTAGGCGTTAATTGGTGGCGCTACCAACCGAATTTCTAGCCTTGTCTCAGATTAAAATGCTCCATTTTGATCACATCACTGTCCCACCATCCATCCTGACACTGGGATACAACTCTTCCCAAATAGCATTCCCTGATTTGCAAAAAAAAAATGCCTGCAAAGATCATTTTCTCCCCCCAACTATTTCAAACCCAAAGCATTGAAGATTGACCTGATTAAATTCATGGAGAAACAAGGTCAAGTAATTACCTATAACATGACTGGCAGAGATTTGGCATTTGGGTTGTTAAGCAAGATACCTTGCTGATAGCCTCAGCAACTAAACACTGCAGAAACATTGATGGCACTCTAAGAGTGAACTGAATATAATTGGAAAACAGTGACCGGATCGGACAAAATCAACATGGATTTACAAAAGGTAAATCGTGTTTGACTAATCTACTGGAATTTTTTGAGGATGTAACTGGTAAAATAGATAAGGGAGAACCAGTGGATGTGGTGTATTTGGACTTTCAGAAGGCTTTCGATAAGTTCCCGCATGAGAGATTAGCGTGTAAAGTTGAGGCACATGGGATTGGGGGCAAGGTATTGACTTGGATAGAGAACTGGTTGGCAGACAGAAAGCAAAGAGTTGGAATAAATGGGTCATTTTCTGAGTGGCAGGCAGTGACTAGTGGGGTACTGCAGGGATCGGTCCTAGGACCCCAGCTATTCACAATATATATTAATGATCTAGATGAGGGAACTAGATGTAATATCTCCAAGTTTGCAGACGACACAAAGCTGGGTGGGTGTGTGTGCTGTGAGGAGGATGCCGAGAAACTCCAGTATGATTTGGACAGGCTGGGTGATTGGGCAGAAGCATGGCAGATGCAGTATAATGTGGATAAATGCAAGGTTATCCACTTTGGTGTCAAAAACAGGAAGGCAGATTATTATCTGAATGGCAATAGATTGGGAGAAGGGGAAGTGCAACGAGACCTGGTGTTCTTGTGCACCAGTCGCTGAAGGTAAGCATGCAAGTGCAGCAGGCGGTTAAGAAGGCAAATGGTATGTTGGCCTTCGTAGCGAGAGGGTTTGAGTACAGGAGCAAGGATGTCTTGCTGCAGTTGTACAGGACCTTGGTGAGACCACATCTTGAGTATTGTGTGCAGTTTTGGTCGCCTTATCTGAGGAAGGATGTTCTTGCCATGGAGGGAGTGCAGCGAAGATTCACCAGACTAATACCTGGGATGGCAGGAATGACGTATGAGGAGAGATTGGGTCGATTAGGCTTATACTCGCTGGAGTTTAGAAGAATGAGAGGGGATCTCATTGAAACTTATGAAATTCTAACAGGACTGGACAGACTAGATGCAGGAAGGATGTTCCCGATGATGGGGGAGTCCAGAACCAGGGGTCACAGTCTAAGGATAAGGGGTAAGCCATTTAGGACAGAGATGAGGAGGAATTTCTTCACCCAGAGAGTGGTGAACCTGTGGAATTCTCTACCACAGAAGGCAGTAGAGGGCAATTCATTAAATATATTCAAGAAGGAGTTAGATATATTTCTTAAGGCTAAAGGGATCAAGGGATATGGGGAGAAGGCAGAGACAGGGTACTGAATTTGGAAGATCAGCCATGATCGCATTGAATGGCCGAGCAGGCTCGAGGGGCCGAATGGCCTATTCCTGCTCCTATCTTCTATGCTTCTATGTGAACAGATTAAATTGTAGAAGAACTGTGTGGTGCATTTGGTGAGCTTTCACCTCTCAGACCTGAGCACAGATTCTGCCCTGACTGCCACAAAGACAATCTCCTTTCTCCAAGGATCCCCCTGCAAATAGGTTTGTCAGCTCAAACCCAAGTTCCCAGATTCACAGCACAAAACCGCCTCGAATTCAGCAGAACTTGGCAATAAAACACAACAACATTCAAGGACAGGAGTGACTGCTGTGAGCAATGGAAATATCACACTTGTGCAATGGGACTGATCCTCTGAAGCTGCTGTTAAAGAATGGTGTTGGGGCAGAGCAGAGGAAACCATGCCCAGAATCTCATTCCCACTATTCATGATCAACCAGGACTTGGTGGATTAGCACAGGGGTACCGCTTTACACTCTAAATAATCCGTAAACTACCTGCCCTGGGAGTGTTTGATAGGAAAATGTAGAGGGAGCTTTATTCTGTATCTAACCCGTGCTGTACCTGACCCGGGAGTGTTTAAGGGACGGTGTAGAGGGAGCTTTACTCTGTATCTAACCTGTGCTGTACCTGCCCTGGGAGTGTTTGATGGGACATTGTAGAGGGAGCTTTACTCTGTATCTAACCCGTGCTGTACCTGCCCTGAGAGTGTTTGATGGGACAGTGTACAGGGAGCTTTACTCTGTATCTAACCCGTGCTATACCTGCCCTGGGACTGTTTGATGGGACATTATAGAGTGAGCTTTACTCTGTATTTGACCCGTGCTGTCGTTGCCCTGGGAGTGTTAAATGGGACAGTATAGAGGGAGATTCACTCTGTATCTAACCCATGCTGTACCTGCCCTGGGTGTGTTTGATGGGACATTGTAGAGTGAGCTTTACTCTGTATTTAACCCATGCTCTAGCTGCCCTAGGAGTATTTGATGGGACAGTGTAGAGTGAGCTTCACTCGGTATCTAGCCCATGCTGTACCTGCCCTGGGAGTGTTTGATGGGACAGTGTAGAGGGAGCTTTACTCTGTATCTAACCTGTGCTGTACCTGCCCTGGGAGTTTTGGATGGGACAGTGTGGAGGGAGCTTTACTCTGTATCTAACCCGTGCTATACCTAACCTCGGAGTGTTTGATGGGACAGTGTAGAGATAGCTTTAGTCTGTATCTAACCCATGCTGTGCCGGACCAGGGAGTATTTGCTGGGGCACTGTAGTGTGAGCTTTACTCTGTATCTAACCCGTGCTGAACCTGCCCTGGGAGTGCTTGATGGGACAGTGTAGAGGGAGCTTTACTCTGTATCTAACCCATGCTGTACCTGACTTAGGAGTGTTTGATGGGACAGTGTAGAAGGAGCTTTACTCTGTATCTAACCCATGATGTACCTGCCCTGAGAGTGTTTGATGGGGCAGTGTAGAGGGAGATTTACTCTATTGCCCCATGCTGTAAATGACCTGCAAGTGTTTGATGGGACAGCGCAGAGGGATCTTTACTCTGTATCTAACACGTGTTGTACCTGACTTAGGAGTGTTTGATGGGGCAGTGTAGAGGGAGCTTTACTCTGCATCTAACCCGTGCTGTACCTGACCTGGGAGTGTTTGATGGGATATTGTAGAGGGTGTTTTACTCTGAATCTCACCCGTGCTGTACATGACTTTGGAGTGTTTGATTGGGCAGTGTAGAGGGAGCTTTACTCTTTATCTAACCCGTGCTGTACCCGACCTGCGAGTGTTTGATGGGACAGTGTAGAGGGAGCTTTACTCTCTATTACCCCATGCTGTAAATGACCTGCAAGTGTTTGATGGGACAGTGCAGAGGGATCTTTACTCTGTATCTAACAGGTGCTGTACCTGACCTAGGAGTGTTTGATGGGACAGTGTAGAGGGAGCTTTGCTCTGTATCTAACCCCTGCTGTACCTGAACTGGGAGTGCTTGATAGGACAGTGCAGAGGGAGCTTTACTCTGTATCTAACCCGTGCTTCACCTGCCCTGGGAGTGCTTGATGGGACACTGTAGATGGAGCTTTACTCTGTATCTAACCCGTGCTGCACCTGCCCCAGGAGTGTTTGATGGGACAGTGTAGAGGAAGCCTTACTTTGTATCTAACCCGTGCTGCACCTGACCTGGGAGTGTTTGATGGGACAGTGTAGAGGGAGTTTTATGTAATGATCAGTAACATGTCATTCTAGAATGGTACACTAGGTGGAGCTGTATGTATATAAGAGTGGGGCTACCCACGAGGCACTAGGCTACCCAGATGGCAGTAGTCAAGATGGATGCTGTATACTAGTCCACATGGCTAAATAAAGTGACTTGCTCAAGCTAGCTGGTCATAATGAAAATGTCTATTTATTTATGAACATAACATGGTACCAGGATTGGTAAAATCTGCTGAATAGTGTGAAACGTGACATGGAGACTTTGAAGCCACCGGAGGGTTTGAAAATCACGGGGAATGTCGGCTGCAATTGGCGGACTTTCAAACAACAATTCGAACTCTACATTGCTGCCATCGGATTCGGTACGAAGCCCAACGCAAGGAAAATAGCGTTGCTGCTCACGGTTGCAGGCCCGCAGATGATAGAGGTATTTAATACATTTGTATTTGATTAAGAGGAGGACAAAAAAAATGGATGATGTGCTAAATAAGTTTGATACACATTGTTCTCCCAAAAGGAGCGAGACCTATGAGAGGTACGTGTTCCGTTCACGGACACAGCAGCAAAATGAGACTATTGATAGCTTTGTGACCGATCTGAAACTGAAAGCACAGACATGTAATTTCTCTGAACTGAAATCATCCTTGATTCATGGCCAGATTGGGTTTGGTATTCATGATAAAAAGTCAGGGAACGTTTGTTGAGAGAAACCGAACTAACATTGGAAAATGCTGTGAAAATATGCTATGCCAGTGAGCTAGCTCAAAAGCACGCGAAGACTTTCAGTGAAATTAATAATGATGCGACTGTAATGAGTGACGTAGCTGCTGTCGGTGCTGTGTACTACAAGGGGAAGAAACGTGGGCAGAACAGAAATGAAAAGCAATCGGAGGATGACATTTTTAATTGTAAACACTGTGGTTACAAACACCAGTCACGACAATGCCCAGCGTTTGGGAAAATGTGCACAAAATGTAATGGAAAGAATCACTTTGCCAAACAATGCTTTTCAAAAGTAAAAACAAAGAAAGGGCAACAAGTCAATGTGCTTGAGGACACTGATTTAAGTGAGACATTTTTTGTAGGAATGGTGTCATGTGACAATATCAAAAAGGATACAGAAAATGTGCAGCCCTCAGGAATGGACAATGCTGAACATAAAGTTAATGCAGTAAAAGAGGACAAATGGATAATGTCACTGCAGGTAAATGGAGCATTAGTTACATTGAAACTAGGCACTGGGGCAAAAGCAAACTTAATCAGTATGAGTGACATTAAAAATATGAAAGAAAAGCCCAAAATACAGAAAAAGTCAGTACTACTGAAGAACTATAATGAACAGAAAATAGATAGCTTAGGTGTATGCAGACTTAAAGTGACAGTCAAAGACAAAGTGCATCATCTCATGTTTTCTGTTGTGGACTGAAGGACTTGATTCACTACTAGGTGACAAAGCTTGTGAGGACTTAGAACTGGTCAAGAGAGTCTACCGTATAAACTGTGCCATAAGCAGACCAGATGACGCGATGGATTCTGTAGTGAGTAATTTCCAGGATGTGTTCAAAGGATTTGGATTTCTCCCATTCACTTACAAGATCCAGCTAAAGGAGGATGCTCAGCCAGTGGTACATGCTCCACGGAGAGTTCCAGCACCCCTGCGTGACCAGCTCAAGAAAGAACTGGACAGAATGACCAAACTAGGAGTCATCAGGAAAGTCGAAGAGCCAACAGACTGGGTTAACTCCATGGTATGTGTAAAGAAAAAGAACAATGATCTAAGAGTATGCATGGATCCAAAGGACTTAAATGCAAACATAAAACGTGAACACTACCAGATTCCCAAGCGAGAAGAAATCACCAGTGAAATGTCAGGTGCCAGATACTTCACAAAGCTCGATGCCTCACAAGGATTTTGGCAACTAAAACTGGATGAAGAGAGCACCAAATACTGTACCTTCAACACACCATTTGGCAGGTATTGTTTCCTCAGAATGCCTTTCGGGATAATATCTGCATCTGAAATCTTTCATAGAGCGATGGAACACATAATTGAAGGTCTGGAAGGGGTTTGGGTCTATGCTGATGACATCATCATTTGGGGCTCCACACTGAAAGAACACAATGAGAGACTGACTAAAGTGCGACAGAGCATACGCCGGAATGGACTGAAGCTCAACAAAGCCAAGTGTCAGTTTGGCATCCAGGAAGTCACTTTCCTCGGAGATAATCTATCTGGTAAAGGAATAGAGCCAGATATGGAAAAAGTAAATGCCATACTCAAAATGCCCCGAACCACTGACAAAAAAGGAGTGCTACGCATCATGGGGATGATAAACTTCATTGGAAAGTTCATTCCTAACTTGTCAGCCAAGACAGCCTGTTTGCGAGGCCTGCTACATAAAACAAATGAGTTTGCATGGACAGAAAGACATGAACAAGAGTGGATGAACCTTAAAACAGTGCTGACAACTACACCTGTACTCACCTTCTTTGACCCAACAAAGAAAATCAAAGTGTCAACGGATGCATCAAATGATGGCCTAGGTGCGGTCTTGCTACAAGCAGAGGGTGAAGATTGGAAGCCTGTTGCCTATGCCTCCAGGTCTATGACTGATTCTGAGTGTCGATACGCCCAGATTGAAAAGGAATGTCTAGGCTTGGTAGTTGGACTAGAAAAGTTCCATGGCTACATATATAGACTTCTCACCTTCACAGTTGAGACAGACCACTGCCCACTGGTTGCCATCGTAAAAAAAAATCCTGAATGAGATGTCTCCAAGGATTCGACGACTCATGATGAAGCTGCAAAGATATGACTTTGAACTGATCTACACACCAGGCAAACGTGTTAGCAGATGCACTATTCCGAGCACCCACAATGAGTCATGTGAGCTCTACTGAGGAAGACGTGGATGTTCATGTGAGTATGGTCACTGCTGCGCTGCCCGTGTCAGACAGAAAATCAAAGCAAATAGCAGAAGAAACAGTAAAAGATACAGTGTTACAAACAGTAATAGAAAACATTCACAATGGTTGGCCAAAAGGTTCCTGTCCAAAGTACTTTCACATCAGGTCAGAGTTGAGTGTCGCAAGTGGACTATTACTAAAACAGAACAGAATAGTCATTCCACAGGCTCTACGTCAAGACATGCTCAAAAGGATTCATGAGGGACACCTCGGAATTGAAAAATGTAAAAGGAGAGCAAGAGACACTGTTTATTGGCCTGGCATAAATAAGGACATTGAGAACATGATAGGCGAATGTGAGACATGTCAGAAACACCAAAACAAACAAGCAAAGGAACCAATGATAGTAGCTGACTTACCAACAGCACCATGGCAAAAGGTTGGCATGGACCTTTTTCATTTGAATGGTAAAGACTATCTAATAGTGATTGACTACTATTCTAACTATCCTGAGATGGCACTGCTCTCAAGCACATCAGCAAGCAATGTCATAATGCATGTGAAATCCATCTTCGCCAGACATGGAATTCCCAGGATTGCCGTTAGTGACAATGGTCCGTGCTTCAACTGTAAGGAGTGGCAACGGTTTGCAGTACATTATGACTTTCAGCACATCACATCCAGTCCTCTGTATGCTCAGTCAAATGGTAAGGCAGAGAAAGGTGTTCAAGTTCTCAAACAGCTACTGAAGAAAGCAACAGAAAGCAAGTCTGATCCTTATCTCGCCCTGCTGAGCTACCGAGCCTCCCCTTTAGATTCTGGTTCTTCACCTGCTGAACTCCTAATGGGTCGCAAGTTGCGCACTACGCTACCCTGCTGTGCAAAAGACAAGCAGAGTAAGGAACTGAGACAGAGACTTCAACTGTTAAAGCTGAAACAGAAATCATACTATGACAAGTCACCCAAAACTCTGAAACCATTGACAAGGGATGATGTTGTCAGGATTGAGGATCCAGATGCATGGAACAGGAAAGCTGCAGTTCTTGAGGAAGTAGGACCAAGGTCATACACTGTTAGAACTGAGGAAGGACAGATTCTCAGGAGGAACTGCCGTTCCCTCCTGAAAACACAAGAAACTGTCCAAAAGCAAATCGATGACAATGCCGCAACTGAATCTTATCACTCACCACCAGAAACGTCCAACACAAACACACATACAGGCTCTCATGAAAATACATCAGACTTACCTGTGCTGAGAAGATCCACACGTGAAGTAAAAAAGCCTGATAGACTTAATCTTTGAGTATAAAGTAAAGCTTTGAAAATGTGTTGACTGTTGTGAAAATGTTTATGTTTATAGAGCACTAACAAAAGTGTTACTAATATCATCTTAATCGTGTTTCTTGACAGTTGATTGATATTGATTGATATTGATTTTGTTTAACCTCAAAGAAAGGGGGATGTAATGATCAGTAACATGTCATTCTAGAATGATACACAGCTGTATGTATATAAGAGTGGGGCTACCCATGAGGCACTAGGCTACCCAAAAGGCAGTCGTCAAGGTGGATGCTGTATACTAGTCCACATGGCTGAATAAAGTGACTAGCTCAAGCTAGCTGTTCATAATGAAAATGTCTATTTATTTATGAACATAACACTTTAGGCTGTATCTAACCTGTGCTGTACCTGCCCTGGGAGTGTTTGATGGGACAGTGTAGAGGGAACTTTACTCTGTATCTAACCTGTGCTGCACCTGCCCTGGGAGTGTTTGATGGGACAGTGTAGAGGAAACTTTACTCTGTATCTAACCCATGCTGTACCTAACCTGTGAGATTTTGATGTGACAGTGTAGAGGGAGCTTTACTCTGTATCTCACCTGTGCTGTACCTGCCCTGGGAGTGTTTGATGGGATAGTGTGGAGGGAGCTTTACTCTGTATCTAACCCGTGCTATACCAAACCTCGGAGTGTTTGATGGGACAGTGTAGAGATAGCTTTAGCCTGTAGCTAACCCATGCTGTGCCGGACCAGGAAGTATTTGATGGGGCACTGTAATGTGAGCTTTACTCTGTATCTAACCCGTGCTGAACCTGCCCTGGGAGTGCTTGATGGGACAGTGTAGAAGGACCTTTACTCTGTATCTAACCCATGCTGTACCTGACTTCGGATTGTTTGATAGGACAGTGTAGAAGGAGCTTTACTCTGTATCTAACCCGTGCTGTACCTGCCCTGAGAGTGTTTGATGGGGCAGTGTAGAGGGAGCTTTACTCTCTATTGCCCCATGCTGTAAATGACCTGCAAGTGTTTGATGGGACAGTGCAGAGGGATCTTTACTCTGTATCTAACACGTGTTGTACCTGACCTAGGAGTGTTTGATGAGACAGTGTAGAGGGAGCTTTGCTCTGTATCTAACCCCTGCTGTACCTGAACTGGGAGTGCTTGAAAGGACAGTGCAGAGGGAGCTTTACTCTGTATCTAACCCATGCTGTACCTGACCTGAGAGTGTATGATGGGCTAATGTAGAGGGAGCTTTACCCTGTATCTAACCCGCGATGTACAAGACTTTGGAGTGTTTGATTGGGCAGTGTAGAGGGAGCATTACTCTTTATCTAACCTGTGCTGTAACCGACCTGTGAGTGTTTGATGGGACACTGTAGAGGGATCTTTACTCTGTATCTAACCCGTGCTGCACCTGCCCCGGGAGTGTTTGCTGGGACACTGTAGAGGGAGCTTTACTCTGTATCTAACCCGTGCTGTACCTGCCCTGGGAGTGTTTGATGGGACAGTGTAGAGGGAGCCTTACTTTGCATCTAACCCGTGCTGTACCTGCCCTGGGAGTGTTTGATGGGACAGTGTAGAGGGAGCTTTACTCTTTATCTAACCTGTGCTGTACCTGCCCTGGGAGTGTTTGATGGGACAGTGTAGAGGGACCTTTACTCTGTATCTAACCTGTGCTGTACCTGCCCCGGGAGTGTTTGATGGGACAGTGTACAGGAAGCTTTACTCTGTATCTAGCCCATGCTGTACCTAACCTGTGAGATTTTGATGGGACACTGTAGCGTGAGCTTTACCCTTTATCTAACCCGTGCTGCACCCGACCTGTGAGTGTTTGATGGGACAGTGTAGAGGGAGATTTACTCTGTAGCTAACCTGTGCTGCACCTGCCCTGTGAGTGTTGATGGGACACTGTAGAGGGAGCTTTACTCTGTATCTAACCCATGCTCTACCTGCCCTGGGAGTGTTTGATGGGACAGTCTACAGGAAGCTTTACTCTGTATCTCACCTGTGCTGTACCTGCCCTGGGAGTGTTTGATGGGACAGTGTGGAGGGAGCTTTACTCTGTATCTAACCCGTGCTATACCTAACCTCGGAGTGTTTGATGGGACAGTGTAGAGATAGCTTTAGTCTCTATCTAACCCATGCTGTGCTGGACCAGAGAGTATTTGATAGGGCACTGTAGTGTGAGCTTTACTCTGTATCTAACCCGTGCTGAACCTGCCCTGGGAGTGCTTGATGGGACAGTGTAGAAAGACCTTTACTCTGTATCTAACCGATGCTGCAGCTGTCTTGGGAGTGTTTGATGGGACAGTGTAGAAGGAGCTTTACTCTATCTAACCCATGCTATACCTGCCCTGAGAGTGTTTGATGGGGCAGTGTAGAGGGAGCTTTACTCTCTATTACCCCATGCTGTAAATGACCTGCAAGTGTTTGCTGGGACAGTGTAGAGGGATCTTTACTCTGTATCTAACACGTGCTGCTCCTGACCTAGGAGTGTTTGATGGGGCAGTGTAGAGGGAGCTTTACTTTTTATCTAACCTATGCTGCACATGCCCTGGGAGTGCTTGATGGGACACTGTAGAGGGAGATTTATTCTGTATCTAACCCGTGCTGCACCTGCCCTGGGAGTGTTTGATGGGACAGTGTAGAGGGAGCCTTACTTTCTATCTAACCCGTGCAGTACCTGCCCTGGGAGTGTTTGATGGGACAGTGTAGAGGGAGCTTTACTCTTTATCTCACCTGTGCTGTACCTGCCCTGGGAGTGTTTGATGGGACAGTGTAGAGGGAGCTTTACTCTGTATCTAACCTGTGCTGTACCTGCCCCGGGAGTGTTTGATGGGACAGTGTACAGGAAGCTTTACTCTGTATCTAGCCCATGCTGTACCTAACCTGTGAGATTTTGATGGGACAGTCTAGAGGGAGCTTTACTCTGTATCTAACCCGTGCTCTCTCTGACCTGGGAGTGTTTAGTGGGACAGTGTTTTTTTTTTAATTCATTGATGGGATGTGGGCGTCGCTGGCTGGCTAGGCCTGCATTTAGTGCCCATCCCTAATTGCCCTTGAGAAGATGGTGGTGAGCTGCCTTCTTGAACCGCTGCAGTCATATGGTGTAGGTACACCCACAATGCTGTTAGGAAGGGAGTTCCAGGATTTTGGCCCAGCGACAGTGAAGGAACGGCGATACAGGTCCAAGTCAGGATGGTGTGTGGCTTGGAGGGGAACTTGTAGGTGGTGATGTTGCCATGCGTCTGCTGCCCTTGTCCTTCTAAGTGGTAGAGGTCGCGGGTTTGGAAGGTGCTGTTGAAGGAGCTTTGGCGAGTTGCTGCAGTGCATCTTGTAGATGGTACACACTGCAGCCACAGTGCGCTGGTGGTGGAGGGAGTGAATGTTGAAGATGGTGGATCGAGTGCAAATCAAGCGGGCTGCTTTATCCTGAATGGTGTCGAGCTTCTTGAGTGTTGTTGGAGCTGCACTCATCCAGGCACGTGGAGAGTATTCCATCACACTCCTGACTTGTGCCTTGTAGATGGTGGAAAGGCTTTGGGGAGTCAGGAGGTGAGACACTCGCCGCAGAATTCCCAGCCTCTGGCCTGCTCTTGTAGCCACAGTATTTATATGGCTGGTCCAGTTCAGTTTCTGATCAATGGTAACCCCCAGGATGTTGATAGTGGGGGATTCAGCGATGGTAATGCCATTGAATGTCAAGGGGAGATGGTTAGAGTCTCGCTTGTTGGAGATGGTCATTGCCTGGCACTTCTGTGGTGCGAATGTTACTTGCCACTTGTCAGCCCAAGTCTGAATGTTGTCCAGGTCTTGCTGCATATGGACACGGACTGCATCAGTATCTGATGAGTCTCGAATGGTGCTGAACAGTGTGCAGCTTAGAGGGAGCTTTACTCTCTATCTAACCCGTGCTGTATCTGCCCTGGGGGTTTTTGATGGGACAGTGTAGAGGGACATTTACACTGTATCTAACCTGTGCTGTACCTGACCTGGGAGTGTTTGACGGGACAGTGTGGAGGAGCTTTACGCTGTCTCTAATCCAGGCTGTACCTGACCTGGGAGTTTTTGATGGGACAGTGTAGAGGGAGCTTTACGCTGTCTCTAATCCAGGCTGTACCTGACTCGGGAGTGCTTGATGAAACAGCGTATTGTAGGAATCGACAGATCCCCAACTAAAGTACTGAGGTCGAGTCAGTCCGATAATAAAAGAAAGTTTAATAGAACTAGAGAACAAACAATGGCATGCAGGGGAAACAATCAACAGGTCTTTTCTGGTGCTGGTTTCACGAGGTCTGAATTGGGAACCTCCCACTCTCTGATGTCATGACGTTTCCCGCGGTTCGGGGCATCACGTGACCAACATGATGACGTCATCGCGCTGATTCTGGGACTTATCCAGAATGGCTATTTACATAGAGTAAACAAACATAGGTGCTGTAGCACTCTGTTAAAGACAGTTATACGTTTATACAGGAGTCCATTGGAGGCTTTGCCACATGCGACCCCCCCAGAAGTGTCTTTAACCTCAAAAGTCAATCGCAGAGGAGGTCGGACAAGCCTGTCCGAACGACTCCAATATTCCCGGAGAGGAATGGGCTGGGCAGACGATGAGCTGGGCTGCGGAATGGTCAGGTCAGGCAAGGCGGTCACGTGTGGCCGCCCACGACGCGACGGCTGCGCTGCCTCGACCGGTTGCTCGAGGTCCATGTGTGTAGCCTTGAGGCCGTCCACGGAAATGTGGTCAGGCTTGCCCCCGACGTCCACTAAAAAACTCTTGGCACCCGCCCGCAGTACCTGGAAAGGGCCTGTATATGGAGGCGTGAGAGGACTACGGTGGGCGTCATGCCGGACGAAAACGAATTTAGCCCACATAAGCTCCGGCGGAATGTGTGACGTGGGCAACCCGTGATGCGACGTCGGAATGGGCCGGAAAGATTGCGCTGCGGCACGGTGAGCCTCCAATTGTTCGGCCGCTGACCACGGACGCGTTGGTGATGGAAGAAACTCGCTTCGCACCCTGAGCGG
Source organism: Somniosus microcephalus (assembly GCF_052327205.1). Taxonomy (NCBI): domain Eukaryota; kingdom Metazoa; phylum Chordata; class Chondrichthyes; order Squaliformes; family Somniosidae; genus Somniosus; species Somniosus microcephalus. Next base: position 14,440 of record NW_028226316.1, on the reverse strand, counting down.
CTGGCCATAAAGCAGTTCGACGGCCAATGCCTGCAGGTCCTCTTTAGGCGCTGTGTGTAACCCGAGCATCACCCATGGCAGCTTGTCCATCCATGTGGTCCCCTGGAGGGTGGCCCTCAGCGACGCCTTCAAGGATCGATGAAAACGTTCACATAATCCGTTGGCCCGTGGATGGTAAGCCGTGGTCCGATGGAGCTTGGTGCCCAAACCCAAAGCTACGGCGTTCCACAAAGCAGACGAGAATTGTGGCCCGCGATCCGACGAAATATCAGACGGAACGCCGAAACGTACAACCCAGGATGAAAGAAAAGCCCGGGCGACATCCGCGGAGGTGGTGGACATCAAAGGAATGGCTTCCAGCCACCTGGTGGTACGGTCGACTATTGTCAGAAGATGTGTGAAACCTTGTGACGGCGGTAGTGGGCCCACAAGGTCGACATGGACGTGATCAAAACGCCGCTCCGGTACCTCGAATACGGTGACAGGAGCTTTGACGTGGCGCTGCACCTTAGCCCTCTGGCACACGACGCAGGTGTTGGCCCAGTCGCGGACATCTTTTCACATTCCCCTCCAGACGAACTTGGACGCCAGCAATTTTTGTGAAGCCCGCACGCCCGGGTGCGCAAGCCCATGAATGGCATCGAACACGTTCCTACGCCAGGACAGCGGAACGATCGGGCGGGGGTCCCCCAAGGAGACGTCGCAAAGCAAGGAGGTGCCAACCGAGTGGAAAAGCACATCTGCTGGCTGCAGGCAGGAAGAGTCGGTGCGGAAAGCCTGCGTTTCCGGATCAGCCGCTTGGTCAGCAGCCATGAGTGAATAATCGAGTCCCAGCTGGACGGCCTGGACAGTCGCACGCGAGAGGCAATCGGCGACCATGTTGTCCTTGCCGGCCACGTGCCGGATGTCGGTGGTGAACTCGGAAATAAAGGTGAGCTGTCGTTGCTGTCGAGCCGACCACGGCTCAGCCGTCTTGGCCATGGCAAACGTCAGGGGCTTGTGATCCACAAACGCGGTGAATTGGCGTCCTTCCAATAGAAAGCGAAAATGGCGGATGGCCAGAAACAACGCCAACAGCTCCCTGTCGAACGTGCTGTAGCTACGCTCATTACGGCGCAATTGGGGACTAAAAAACGCCAGTGGTTGCCACGTCCCATCGACCCATTGCTCCTGCATGGCGCCGATGGCGTAGTCTGCAGCGTCCATCGTGAGCGCGATGGTGGCGCTAGGCAGCGGGTGCGCCAACATCGTTGCGTTTGCGAGGGCCTCCTTCGTGTCCACAAAAGCGCAATCCATCTCCGGCGTCCAAAACACAGGTTCCTTCACCGGCTTCCCTCTGAGTGCCTCGTAGAGCGGCCGCATCAGCTGCGCGGCTCGGGGGACAAACCGATGGGAAAGATTTACCATACCAAGGAACTCCTGGAGCGCTTTAACGGATTGCGGGCGCGGGAAAGCAGCGATGGCCGCCACCTTCGACCGAAGCGGCAGTGCCCCTGCCGCAGTTTTGCAGTGGCCCAAAAAGTCGATCTGCTGCAGTCCGAATTGACATTTGTTCGTGTTAATTATAAGGCCATGCTGATGGAGGCGGCGAAAAAGGAGGCGCATGTGTTGTAGATGTTCCTCTTTCGAAGCACTGGCGACCAGGATGTCATCGAGATACACAAAGAGAAACTTAAGATCCCGCAGTACAGAATCCATAAGGCGCTGGAACGCCTGCGCCGCATTTTTGAGTCCGAACGGCATTCGGAGGAATTCAAAAAGTCCAAAAGGGGTAATGACTGCCATCTTCTGGACATCCTGGGGGTGGACGGGCACTTGATGGTACCCCCGGACGAGGTCGATTTTGGAAAAAAACGAATTGCCTGCCAAATGAGCGGAGAAATCTTGGATGTACGGTATCGGGTACCGGTCTGGAGTCGTGACCTCATTGAGGCGCCACTAATCGCCGCAGGGCCGCCAACCACCGCCGGACTTAGGGACGATATGCAGTGGTGACGACCAGGGACTATCCGACCGGCGAACGATTCCCAGTCGCTCCATGGTGGCGAACTCCGCCTTCACGGCCTCAAGTTTACTGGGCTCCAGGCGTCGAGCCCGGGCATAAACCGGGGGGCCGGTCGTCACGATGTGGTGTTCTACACCATGTTTAGCAATCGTCGCCGAGAAGGTGGGTCGAGTGAGATCCGGAAATTCCCCAAGCAGGCGGGTGAAGTCATTGGGCGCTGGCACGGTGCAGGAACCCGCGTGGGGCGTGCCTGAGCCCCGAAAACAGGGGATGGAGGCAAACGTGGCAGCATGAATCAGACGGCGATTACGTAAATCAACCAAAAGGCCATTGGTACAGAAGAAATCAGTGCCGAGGATTGCCTGTGCGATTTTGGCGGTTATAAACTCCCAGTGGAGAAGTTGCCCGCCGAAACACACCTGGATCTGCCGCTTCCCGAACGTACGAATAGCGCTGCCGTTGGCGGCCTGGAGTGGAGAACCGCGCCTCCCTGACCTGACGACGAGGAGCGAAGCGGGGAGGATGCTGCACTGAGCGCCCGTGTCGCACAAAAACCGCCGGCCCGAAATGGAGGCGGTGATATACAATAATTTCCCGGAATCGCCAATTGCCATCATAGACGCAAAACCGACCTCGGGGTCGTACTTCCGTTCACGCAATCGGTGCTGCTGCTTTCTTGGTGCAGTTGGCACGAAACTACATGGGGGTCGGCAGCATCTGGCTTTCGGACCGAAACGGGCGTGGTAGTAGCAGAGGCCAGTCGGTGGAGGCGCCGAGGCGGGGTTCTTTGGGGCGGGACGCTTCGAGGTGGCACAGTACTGCTGCATCACCGCATAAATGGTGTCGGCTTCGGCCGCGAGCGCTACACCGTCCGTAGCCTCCAACCTGGCGAGGGCTGCTTGCACCTGCTCAGGGAACTGGCTCAGGAACAGTTCCCGAAACAGAAAACACGGCGGCTCTGACCCAAGGAGCGTGAGCATTTGGGTCATCAACTCAGACGGCTTAGCGTCGCCTAACCCGGGCAGTGTGAGTAAACGTCGCGCGCGCTCCGCTTTCGTGAGGCCGAAAACCTGCATAAGTCGCGCCTTAAGCATATCATACTTGTTATCCACGGGCGGGGTCTCCAGCAGACTGATGATTCGGGAAGCCATCGAGCTGTCCAGTGCGGAGACCACGTAAAGATAACGGGTCTGATCCAGCATGATGTTCCAAAGCTGGAACTGAGCCTCCGCTTGGACGAACCAGGAGGCTGCCTGTTGTTCCCAAAATTGAGGGAGCTTCAAGGTCGCTGCATTAACATCCATCGTTTTGTTCTGCGCGTCCTCCGCGAAAATCGTCTGCGAAGCTTCGGGGTCACCAATGTAGGTATCGACAGATCCCCAACTAAAGTACTGAGGTCGAGTCAGTCCGATAATAAAACGAAGTTTAATAGAAACTAGAGAACAAACAATGGCATGCAGGAGAAACAATCAACAGGTCTTTTCTGGTGCTGGTTTCATGGGGTCTTAATTGGGAACCTCCCACTCTCTGACGTCATGACGTTTCCCGCGGTTCGGGGCATCACATGACCAACGTGATGACATCATCGCGCTGATTCTGGGACTTATCCAGAACGGCTTTTTACATACAGTAAACAAACATAGGTGCTGTAGCAGTCTGTTAAAGACAGTTATACATTTATACAGGAGTCCGTTGGTGGCTTTGCCACAGTATAATGTAATGACAGCCCATATGTCATGATTTCAGCGGCTAACAGAACAAGACATTGAGGAACTGAGCATGCATTGAGATGGTATCACTGCTCCCATGCCTGTTAACAGTGTTTTACATGGGACAAGTTGCTGGAGGTGGCAGATGGGGGAAGGTCATTCAAAGTTTAACATTCTCAAAACTCTATAACAGTAAGAAGGAAGTTAATCATTTCCTGAATACAATACAATCATTTCTCAACCTCCAGGACTTCCAGGTGACATTACAGAAAACAATGTTGTGCTCTCTCCATGGCTGATAAACTTTAGCCAGAGAGTGACGGGATCACAAAGACCAAGATGATCCCATGTCTGTTGCCCGGTCTATGCTGCATTAGCTATTGGCCTGACTTGAGTGGTGTAAGTGGCTTTAGTGTTCCTGGGTTACGAGTGAAACAATGATCATACACGGTTCCCTCTTCATGTGGCCCATGTTGTTATTGCACCTGTGTGGAAATTGGGTGAGAACAGAATTCACAGTGTGAAAGGGAGGGGAGTTGGATGGGGTACAGTCTGTGTGTGCGAAAGGGTGGGGAGTTGGATGGGGTTCAGTGTGTGTGTGAAAGGGTGGGGAGTTGGATGGATTTCAGTGTGTGTGAAAGGGTGGGGAGTTGGATGGGGTACAGTGTGTGTGTGAAAGGGTGGGGAGTTGGATGGGGTTCAGTGAGTGTGAAAGGGTGGGGAGTTGGATGGGGTACAGTGTGTGTGAAAGGGTGGGGAGTTAGATGGGGTACAGTGTGTGTGAAAGGGTGGGGAGTTGGATGGGGTACAGTGTGTGTGAAAGGGTGGGGAGTTGGATGGGGTACAGTGTGTGTGAGGGTGGGGAGTTGGATGGGGTACAGTGTGTGTGAGGGTGGGGAGTTGGATGGGGTACAGTGTGTGTGAAAGGGTGGGGAGTTGGATGGGGTTCAGTGTGTGAGTGAAAGGGTGGGGAGTTGGATGGGGTTCAGTGTGTGTGAGAAAGGGTGGGGAGTTGGATGGGGTACAGTGTGTGTGAAAGGGTGGGGAGTTGGATGGGGTACAGTGTGTGTGAGGGTGGGGAGTTGGATGGGGTACAGTGTGTGTGTGAAAGGGTGGGGAGTTGGATGGGGTTCAGTGTGTGTGAAAGGGTGGGGAGTTGGATGGGGTTCAGTGTGTGTGAAAGGGTGGGGAGTTGGATGGGGTACAGTGTGTGTGAAAGGGTGGAGAGTTGGATGGGGTTCAGTGTGTGTGAAAGGGTGGGGAGTTGGATGGGGTACAGTGTGTGTGAAAGGGTGGGGAGTTGGATGGGGTACAGTGTGTGTGAAAGGGTGGGGAGTTGGATGGGGTACAGTGTGTGTGAAAGGGTGGGGAGTTGGATGGTGTTCAGTGTGTGTGAAAGGGTGGGGAGTTGGATGGGGTACAGTGTGTGTGAAAGGGTGGGGAGTTGGATGGGGTTCAGTGTGTGAAAGGGTGGGGAGTTGGATGGGGTACAGTGTGTGTGAAAGGGTGGGGAGTTGGATGGGGTACAGTGTGTGTGAAAGGGTGGGGAGTTGGATGGTGTTCAGTGTGTGTGAAAGGGTGGGGAGTTGGATGGGGTACAGTGTGTGTGAAAGGGTGGGGAGTTGGATGGGGTACAGTGTGTGTGAAAGGGTGGGGAGTTGGATGGGGTACAGTGTGTGTGAAAGGGTGGGGAGTTGGATGGTGTTCAGTGTGTGTGAAAGGGTGGGGAGTTGGATGGGGTTCAGTGTGTGTGAAAGGGTGGGGAGTTGGATGGGGTACAGTGTGTGTGAAAGGGTGGGGAGTTGGATGGGGTACTGTGTGTGTGAGGGTGGGGAGTTGGATGGGGTACAGTGTGTGTGAAAGGGTGGGGAGTTGGATGGGGTTCAGTGTGTGTGAGTGTGGTGAGTTGGATGGGGTTCAGTGTGTGTGAAAGGGTGGGGAGTTGGATGGGGTTCAGTGTGTGTGAAAGGGTGGGGAGTTGGATGGGGTTCAGTGTGTGTGAGGGTGGGGAGTTGGATGGGGTACAGTGTGTGTGAAAGGGTGGGGAGTTGGATGGGGTTCAGTGTGTGTGAGTGTGGTGAGTTGGATGGGGTTCAGTGTGTGTGAAAGGGTGGGGAGTTGGATGGGGTACAGTGTGTGTGAGGGTGGGGAGTTGGATGGGGTACAGTGTGTGTGAAAGGGTGGGGAGTTGGATGGGGGTCAGTGTGTGTGAAAGGGTGGGGAGTTGGATGGGGGTCAGTGTGTGTGAAAGGGTGGGGAGTTGGATGGGGTTCAGTGTGTGTGAAAGGGTGGGGAGTTGGATGGGGTACAGTGTGTGTGAGGGTGGGGAGTTGATTGGGGCACAGTGTGTGTGAGGGTGGGGAGTTAGATGGGGTACAGTGTGTGTGAAAGGGTGGGGAGTTGGATGGGGTACAGTGTGTGTGAAAGGGTGGGGAGTTGGATGGGGTTCAGTGTGTGTGAGGGTGGGGAGTTGGATGGGGTACAGTGTGTGTGAGGGTGGGGAGTTGGATGGGGTTCAGTGTGTGTGAAAAGGTGGGGAGTTGGATGGGGTTCAGTGTGTGTGAAAGGATGGGGAGTTGGATGGGGTACAGTGTGTGTGAGGGTGGGGTGTTGGATGGGGTACAGTGTGTGTGAAAGGGTGGGGAGTTGGATGGAGTACAGTGTGTGTGAAAGGGTGGGGAGTTGGATGGGGTACAGTGTGTGTGAAAGGGTGGGGAGTTGGATGGGGTTCAGTGTGTGTGAGGGTGGGGAGTTGGATGGGGTTCAGTGTGTGTGAAAGGGTGGGGAGTTGGATGGGGTTCAGTGTGTGTGAAAGGGTGGGGAGTTGGATGGGGTACAGTGTGTGTGAGAGGGTGGGGAGTTGGATGGGGTTCAGTGTGTGTGAAAGGGTGGGGAGTTGGATGGGGTTCAGTGTGTGTGAAAGGGTGGGGAGTTGGATGGGGTACAGTGTGTGTGAGAGGGTGGGGAGTTGGATGGGGTTCAGTGTGTGTGAAAGGGTGGGGAGTTGGATGGGGTTCAGTGTGTGTGAAAGGGTGGGGAGTTGGATGGGGTTCAGTGTGTGTGAAAGGGTGGGGAGTTAGATGTGGTACAGTGTGTGTGAAAGGGTGGGGAGTTGGATGGGGTACAGTGTGTGTGAAAGGGTGGGGAGTTGGATCGGGTACAGTGTGTGTGAAAGGGTGGGGAGTTAGATGGGGTACAGTGTGTGTGAAAGGGTGGGGAGTTGGATGGGGTACAGTGTGTGTGAGGGTGGGGATTTGGATGGGGTACAGTGTGTGTGAAAGGGTGGGGAGTTGGATGGGGTACAGTGTGTGTGAGGGTGGGGAGTTGGATGGGGTTCAGTGTGTGTGAAAGGGTGGGGAGTTAGATGTGGTACAGTGTGTGTGAAAGGGTGGGGAGTTGGATCGGGTACAGTGTGTGTGAAAGGGTGGGGCGTTGGATCGGGTACAGTGTGTGTGAAAGGGTGGGGAGTTAGATGGGGTACAGTGTGTGTGAAAGGGTGGGGAGTTGGATGGGGTACAGTGTGTGTGAAAGGGTGGGGAGTTGGATGGGGTACAGTGTGTGTGAAAGGGTGGAGAGTTGGATGGGGTTCAGTGTGTGTGAGGGTGGGGAGTTGGATGGGGTACAGTGTGTGTGAAAGGGTGGGGAGTTGGATGGGGTACAGTGTGTGTGAGGGTGGGGAGTTGGATGGGGTACAGTGTGTGTGAAAGGGTGGGGAGTTGGATGGGGTACAGTGTGTGTGAGGGTGGGGAGTTGGATGGGGTTCAGTGTGTGTGAAAGGGTGGGGAGTTGGATGGGGTTCAGTGTGTGTGAAAGGGTGGGGAGTTGGATGGGGTACAGTGTGTGTGAAAGGGTGGAGAGTTGGATGGGGTTCAGTGTGTGTGAGGGTGGGGAGTTGGATGGGGTACAGTGTGTGTGAAAGGGTGGGGAGTTGGATGGGGTACAGTGTGTGTGAGGGTGGGGAGTTGGATGGGGAGTTGGATGGGGTTCAGTGTGTGTGTGAAAGGGTGGGGAGTTGGATGGGGTACAGTGTGTGTGAAAGGGTGGGGTGTTGGATGGGGTTCAGTGTGTGTGAAAGAATGGGGAGTTGGATGGGGTACAGTTTGTGTGAAAGGGTGGGGAGTTGGATGGAGTAAAGTGTGTGTGAAAGGGTGGGGAGTTGGATGGGGTACAGTGTGTGTGAAAGGGTGGGGAGTTGGATGGGGTACAGAGTGTGTGAAAGGGTGGGGAGTTGGATGGGGTTCAGTGTGTGTGAAAGGGTGGGGAGTTGGATGGAGTACAGTGTGTGTGAAAGGGTGGGGAGTTGGATGGGGTACAGTGTGTGTGAGGGTGGGGAGTTGGATGGGGTACAGTGTGTGTGAAAGGGTGGGGAGTTGGATGGGGTTCAGTGTGTGTGAAAGGGTGGGGAGTTGGATGGGGTTCAGTGTGTGTGAAAGGGTGGGGAGTTGGATGGGGTACAGTGTGTGTGAAAGGGTGGGGAGTTGGATGGGGTACAGTGTGTGTGAGGGTGGGGAGTTGGATGGGGTACAGTGTGTGTGAAAGGGTGGGGAGTTGGATGGGGTTCAGTGTGTGTGAAAGGGTGGGGAGTTGGATGGGGTTCAGTGTGTGTGAAAGGGTGGGGAGTTGGATGGGGTACAGTGTGTGTGAAAGGGTGGGGAGTTGGATGGAGTACAGTGTGTGTGAAAGGGTGGGGAGTTGGATGGGGTACAGTGTGTGTGAGGGTGGGGAGTTGGATGGGGTACAGTGTGTGAGAAAGGGTGGGGAGTTGGATGGGGTACAGTGTGTGTGAAAGGGTGGGGAGTTGGAGGGGGTACAGTGTGTGTGAAAGGATGGGGAGTTGGATGGGGTACAGTGTGTGTGAAAGGGTGGGGAGTTGGATGGGGTACAGTGCGTGTGAAAGGGTGGGGAGTTGGATGGGGTACAGTGCGTGTGAAAGGGTGGGGAGTTGGATGGGGTACAGTGTGTGTGAAAGGGTGGGGAGTTGGATGGGGTACAGTGTGTGTGAAAGGGTGGGGAGTTGGATGGGGTTCAGTGTGTGTGAAAGGATAGGGAGTTGGATGTGGTACAGTGTGTGTGAGAGGGTGGGGAGTTGGATGGGGTACAGTGTGTGTGAAAGGGTGGGGAGTTGGATGGGGTACAGTGTGTGTGAGGGTGGGGAGTTGGATGGGGTTCAGTGTGTGTGAAAGGGTGGGGAGTTGGATGGGGTTCAGTGTGTGTGAGGGTGGGGAGTTGGATGGGGTTCAGTGTGTGTGAAAGGGTGGGGAGTTGGATGGGGTTCAGTGTGTGTGAAAGGGTGGGGAGTTGGATGGGGTACAGTGTGTGTGAGAGGGTGGGGAGTTGGATGGGGTTCAGTGTGTGTGAAAGGGTGGGGAGTTGGATGGGGTTCAGTGTGTGTGAAAGGGTGGGGAGTTGGATGGGGTACAGTGTGTGTGAGAGGGTGGGGAGTTGGATGGGGTTCAGTGTGTGTGAAAGGGTGGGGAGTTGGATGGGGTTCAGTGTGTGTGAAAGGGTGGGGAGTTGGATGGGGTTCAGTGTGTGTGAAAGGGTGGGGAGTTAGATGTGGTACAGTGTGTGTGAAAGGGTGGGGAGTTGGATGGGGTACAGTGTGTGTGAAAGGGTGGGGAGTTGGATCGGGTACAGTGTGTGTGAAAGGGTGGGGAGTTAGATGGGGTACAGTGTGTGTGAAAGGGTGGGGAGTTGGATGGGGTACAGTGTGTGTGAGGGTGGGGATTTGGATGGGGTACAGTGTGTGTGAAAGGGTGGGGAGTTGGATGGGGTACAGTGTGTGTGAGGGTGGGGAGTTGGATGGGGTTCAGTGTGTGTGAAAGGGTGGGGAGTTAGATGTGGTACAGTGTGTGTGAAAGGGTGGGGAGTTGGATCGGGTACAGTGTGTGTGAAAGGGTGGGGCGTTGGATCGGGTACAGTGTGTGTGAAAGGGTGGGGAGTTAGATGGGGTACAGTGTGTGTGAAAGGGTGGGGAGTTGGATGGGGTACAGTGTGTGTGAAAGGGTGGGGAGTTGGATGGGGTACAGTGTGTGTGAAAGGGTGGAGAGTTGGATGGGGTTCAGTGTGTGTGAGGGTGGGGAGTTGGATGGGGTACAGTGTGTGTGAAAGGGTGGGGAGTTGGATGGGGTACAGTGTGTGTGAGGGTGGGGAGTTGGATGGGGTACAGTGTGTGTGAAAGGGTGGGGAGTTGGATGGGGTACAGTGTGTGTGAGGGTGGGGAGTTGGATGGGGTTCAGTGTGTGTGAAAGGGTGGGGAGTTGGATGGGGTTCAGTGTGTGTGAAAGGGTGGGGAGTTGGATGGGGTACAGTGTGTGTGAAAGGGTGGAGAGTTGGATGGGGTTCAGTGTGTGTGAGGGTGGGGAGTTGGATGGGGTACAGTGTGTGTGAAAGGGTGGGGAGTTGGATGGGGTACAGTGTGTGTGAGGGTGGGGAGTTGGATGGGGAGTTGGATGGGGTTCAGTGTGTGTGTGAAAGGGTGGGGAGTTGGATGGGGTACAGTGTGTGTGAAAGGGTGGGGTGTTGGATGGGGTTCAGTGTGTGTGAAAGAATGGGGAGTTGGATGGGGTACAGTTTGTGTGAAAGGGTGGGGAGTTGGATGGAGTAAAGTGTGTGTGAAAGGGTGGGGAGTTGGATGGGGTACAGTGTGTGTGAAAGGGTGGGGAGTTGGATGGGGTACAGAGTGTGTGAAAGGGTGGGGAGTTGGATGGGGTTCAGTGTGTGTGAAAGGGTGGGGAGTTGGATGGAGTACAGTGTGTGTGAAAGGGTGGGGAGTTGGATGGGGTACAGTGTGTGTGAGGGTGGGGAGTTGGATGGGGTACAGTGTGTGTGAAAGGGTGGGGAGTTGGATGGGGTTCAGTGTGTGTGAAAGGGTGGGGAGTTGGATGGGGTTCAGTGTGTGTGAAAGGGTGGGGAGTTGGATGGGGTACAGTGTGTGTGAAAGGGTGGGGAGTTGGATGGGGTACAGTGTGTGTGAGGGTGGGGAGTTGGATGGGGTACAGTGTGTGTGAAAGGGTGGGGAGTTGGATGGGGTTCAGTGTGTGTGAAAGGGTGGGGAGTTGGATGGGGTTCAGTGTGTGTGAAAGGGTGGGGAGTTGGATGGGGTACAGTGTGTGTGAAAGGGTGGGGAGTTGGATGGAGTACAGTGTGTGTGAAAGGGTGGGGAGTTGGATGGGGTACAGTGTGTGTGAGGGTGGGGAGTTGGATGGGGTACAGTGTGTGAGAAAGGGTGGGGAGTTGGATGGGGTACAGTGTGTGTGAAAGGGTGGGGAGTTGGAGGGGGTACAGTGTGTGTGAAAGGATGGGGAGTTGGATGGGGTACAGTGTGTGTGAAAGGGTGGGGAGTTGGATGGGGTACAGTGCGTGTGAAAGGGTGGGGAGTTGGATGGGGTACAGTGCGTGTGAAAGGGTGGGGAGTTGGATGGGGTACAGTGTGTGTGAAAGGGTGGGGAGTTGGATGGGGTACAGTGTGTGTGAAAGGGTGGGGAGTTGGATGGGGTTCAGTGTGTGTGAAAGGATAGGGAGTTGGATGTGGTACAGTGTGTGTGAGAGGGTGGGGAGTTGGATGGGGTACAGTGTGTGTGAAAGGGTGGGGAGTTGGATGGGGTACAGTGTGTGTGAAAGTGTGGGGAGTTGGATGGGGTACAGTGTGTGTGAGGGTGGGGTGTTGGATGGGGTACAGTGTGTGTGAAAGGGTGGGGAGTTGGATGGGGTTCAGTGTGTGTGAAAGGGTGGGGAGTTGGATGGGGTTCAGTGTGTGTGAAAGGGTGGGGAGTTGGATGGGGTTCAGTGTGTGTGAAAGGTTGGGGAGTTGGATGGGGTACAGTGTGTGTGAAAGGGTGTGGAGTTGGATGGGGTTCAGTGTGTGTGAAAGGGTGGGGAGTTGGATGGGGTTCAGTGTGTGTGAAAGGGTGGGGAGTTGGATGGGGTACAGTGTGTGTGAGGGTGGGGAGTTGGATGGGGTTCAGTGTGTGTGAAAGGGTGGGGAGTTGGATGGGGTACAGTGTGTGTGAAAGGGTGGGGAGTTGGATGGGGTACAGTGTGTGTGAGGGTGGGGAGTTGGATGGGGGACAGTGTGTGTGAAAGGGTGTGGAGTTGGATGGGGTACAGTGTGTGTGAAAGGGTGGGGAGTTGGATGGGGTACAGTGTGTGTGAGGGTGGGGAGTTGGATGGGGTTCAGTGTGTGTGAAAGGGTGGGGAGTTGGATGGGGTACAGTGTGTGTGAAAGGGTGGGGAGCTGGATGGGGTACAGTGTGTGTGAAAGGGTGGGGAGTTGGATGGGGTACAGTGTGTGTGAGGGTGGGGAGTTGGATGGGGTACAGTGTGTGTGAAAGGGTGTGGAGTTGGATGGGGTACAGTGTGTGTGAAAGGGTGGGGAGTTGGATGGGGTTCAGTCTGTGTGAAAGGGTGGGGAGTTGGATGGGGTACAGTGTGTGTGCAAGGGTGGGGAGTTGGATGGGGTACAGTGTGTGTGAAAGGGTGGGGAGTTGGATGGGGTACAGTGTGTGTGAAAGGGTGGGGAGTTGGATGGGGTACAGTGTGTGTGAAAGGGTGGGGAGTTGGATGGGGTACAGTGTGTGAGAAAGGGTGGGGAGTTGGATGGGGTACAGTGTGTGTGAGGGTGGGGAGTTGGATGGGGTTCAGTGTGTGTGAAAGGGTGGGGAGTTGGATGGGGTACAGTGTGCGTGAAAGGGTGGGGAGTTGGATGGGGTACAGTGTGTGTGAAAGGGTGGGGAGTTGGATGGGGTACAGTGTGTGTGAAAGGGTGGGGAGTTGGATGGGGTACAGTGTATGTGAAAGGGTGGGGAGTTGGATGGGGTACAGTGTGTGTGAAAGGGTGGGGAGTTGGATGGGGTACAGTGTGTGTGAAAGGGTGGGGAGTTGGATGGGGTACAGTGTGTGAAAGGGTGGGGAGTTGGATGGGGTACAGTGTGTGTGAAAGGGTGGGGAGTTGGATGGGGTACAGTGTGTGTGAGGGTGGGGAGTTGGATGGGGGACAGTGTGTGTGAAAGGGTGGGGAGTTGGATGGGGTACAGTGTGTGTGAAAGGGTGGCGAGTTGGATGGGGTACAGTGTGTGTGAAAGGGTGGGGAGTTGGATGGGGTACAGTGTGTGTGAAAGGGTGGGGAGTTGGATGGGGTACAGTGTGTGTGAGGGTGGGGAGTTGGATGGGGTTCAGTGTGTGTGAAAGGGTGGGGAGTTGGATGGGGTACAGTGTGTGTGAAAGGGTGGGGAGTTGGATGGGGTACAGTGTGTGTGAAAGGGTGGGGAGTTGGATGGGGTACAGTGTGTGTGAAAGGGTGGGGAGTTTGATGGGGTTCAGTGTGTGTGAAAGGGTGGGGAGTTGGATGGGGTACAGTGTGTGTGAAAGGGTGGGGAGTTGGATGGGGTACAGTGTGTGTGAAAGGGTGGGGAGTTAGATGGGGTACAGTGTGTGTGAAAGGGTGGGGAGTTGGATGGGGTACAGTGTGTGTGAAAGGGTGGGGAGTTGGATGGGGTACAGTGTGTGTGAGGGTGGGGAGCTGGATGGGGTACAGTGTGTGTGAAAGGGTGGGGAGTTGGATGGGGTACAGTGTTTGTGAAAGGGTGGGGAGTTGGATGGGGTACAGTGTGTGTGAAAGGGTGGGGAGTTGGATGGGGTACAGTGTGTGTGAAAGGGTGGGGAGCTGGATGGGGTACAGTGTGTGTGAGGGTGGGGAGTTGGATGGGGTACAGTGTGTGTGAAAGGGTGGGGAGTTGGATGGGGTTCAGTGAGTGTGAGGGTGGGGAGTTGGATGGGGTACAGTGTGTGTGAGGGTGGGGAGTTGGATGGGGTACAGTGTGTGTGAAAGGGTGGGGAGTTGGATGGGGTACAGTGTGTGTGAAAGGGTGAGGAGTTGGATGGGGTACAGTGTGTGTGACGGTGGGGAGTTGGATGGGGTTCAGTGTGTGTGAAAGGGTGGGGAGTTGGATGGGGTTCAGTGTGTGTGAAAGGGTGGGGAGTTGGATGGGGTTCAGTGTGTGAAAGGGTGGGGAGTTGGATGGGGTACAGTGTGTGAAAGGGTGGGGAGTTGGATGGGGTACAGTGTGCGTGAAAGGGTGGGGAGTTGGATGGGGTACAGTGTGTGTGAGGGTGGGGAGTTGGATGGGGTACAGTGTGTGTGAAAGGGTGGGGAGTTGGATGGGGTACAGTGTGTGTGAAAGGGTGGGGAGTTGGATGGGGTACAGTGTGTGTGAAAGGGTGGGGAGTTGGATGGGGTACAGTGTGTGTGAGGGTGGGGAGTTGGATGGGGTACAGTGTGTGTGAAAGGGTGGGGAGTTGGATGGGGTACAGTGTGTGTGAGGGTGGGGAGTTGGATGGGGTTCAGTGTGTGTGAATGGGTGGGGAGTTGGATGGGGTTCAGTGTGTGTGAAAGGGTGGGGAGTTGGATGGGGTTCAATGTGTGTGAAAGGGTGTGGAGTTGGATGGGGTTCAGTGTGTGTGAAAGGGTGGGGAGTTGGATGGGGTACAGTATGTGTGAAAGGGTGGGGAGTTGGATGGGGTACAGTGTGTGTGAAAGGGTGGGGAGTTGGATGGGGTACAGTGTGTGTGAAAGGGTGGGGAGTTAGATGGGGTACAGTGTGTGTGAATGGGTGGGGAGTTGGATGGGGTACAGTGTGTGTGAAAGGGTGGGGAGTTGGATGGGGTACAGTGCGTGTGAAAAGATGGGGAGTTGGATGGGGTACAGTGTGTGTGAGAGTGGGGAGTT
>NW_028226315.1:0-49762 GCF_052327205.1 Somniosus microcephalus | reverse complement strand
ACACCTCCCCCGCGATCTCTCTCCCTCCGCGACCTCTCTCTCCCCCCGCCATCTCTCTCTCCCCCCGCCATCTCTCTCTCCCCCCGCCATCTCTCTCTCCCCCCGCGATCTCTCTCCCCCCGCGATCTCTCTCTCCCCCGCGATCTCTCTGCCCCCGCGATCTCTCTCTCCCCCGCGATGTCTCTCTCCCCCAATGATCTCTCCTCTCCCTCCGCGATCCCCCTCTACCCCACGATCTCTCCTATCCCCCCGCGATCTCTATCTCCCCCGCGATCTCTCTCTCCCCCGCGATCTCTCTCCTCCCCCGCAATCTCTCCTCTCCCCCGCGATCTTTCCTCTCTCCTCCCGCGATCTTTCCTCTCTGCCCGCGCGATCTCTCCTATCCCCGCAATCTCTCCTATCCCCCACGATCTCTCCTCTCCCCCGCGATCTCTCTCTACCCCCGTGATATCTCTCTCTCCCCCGCGATCTCTCTCGCCCCCCCCGCGATCGCTCCTCTCCACCCACGATCTCTCCTCTCCCTGCGATCTCTCTCACCCCCGCGTTCTCTCCTCTGCCCCTGGGATATCTCACTCTCCCCGCAATCTCTCTTTCTCCCCGTGATCTCTCTCTCCCCTGCGATCACTCTTTCCCCCGCGATCTCTCTCTCCCCCTCGATATCTCTTATCCCCCCGCGATCTCTCGCTCTCCCACGCGATGTCTCCTCTTCCCCGTGATCTCTCTCTCCCCCAGCGATCGCTATCTCCCCCGCGATCTGTCGCCCCCCGCGATCTCTCTCTCCCCCCGTGATCTCTCTTTGCCCCCGCGATCTCTCCACTCCCCCACGATCTCTCTCCCCCGCGATCTCTCCTCTCCCCCGCGATCTCTCCTCACCCCCGCGATCTCTCCTCTCCCCGCGCGATCAATCCTCTCCCCGCGCGATCACTCTCTCCCCCCGCGAACTCTCTATCCCCGCGATCTCTCCTCTCCCCCGCGATCTCTCCTCTCCCCTGCGGTCTTTCTTCTCCACCGCGATCTCTCCTCTCCCCTGCGATCTCTCCTCTCCCCTGCGATCTCTCCTCTCCCTCCGCGATCTCTCCTCTCCCCCAGCGATCTCTCTCTCCCCAGCAATCTCTCTCTCTCCCCAGCGCCCTCTCTCTCCCCCAGCGATCTCTCCCCTCCCCCCGCGATCTCTCCTCTCCCCCGCGATCTCTCCTCTCCCCGGCGATCTCTCCTCTCCCCCGCGATCTCTCCTCTCCCCCGCGATCTCTCCTCTCCCCCGCGATCTCTCCTCTCCCCCGCGATCTGCCCTCTCCCCCGCGATCTCTCCTCTCCCCGGCGATCTCTCCTCTCCCCCGCGATCTCTCCTCTCCCCCGCGATCTCTCCTCTCCCCCACGATCTCTCCTCTCCCTCCGCGATCTCTCCTCACCCCTGCGATCTCTCCTCTCCCCCGTGATCTCTCCCTCCCCCGCGATATCTCTCGCCCCCCGCGATCTCCTCTCCCCGCTATCTCTCCTCTCCCCCCGCTATCTCTCTCTCCCCCGGCGATATCTCCTCTCCCCTCGATCTCTCCTTCCCTCCGCGATCTCTCCTCTCCCCGCGATCTCTCCTCACCCCCGGCAATATCTCCTCTCCCCGCGATCTCTGCACTCCCCCACGAACTCTCTCGCCCGCGATCTCTCCTCTCCCCCGCGATCTCTCCTCTCCTCGCGCGATCAATCCTCTCCCCGCGCGATCACTCTCTCCCCCCGCGAACTCTCTATCCCCGCGATCTCTCCTCTCCCCCGCGATCTCTCCTCTCCCCCGCGGTCTCTCCTCTCCACCGCGATCTCTCCCTCCCCCGCGATATCTCTCGCCCCCGCGATCTCCTCTCCCCGCAATCTCTCCTCTCCCCCCGCGATCTCTCCTCTCCCTCCGCGATCTCTCCTCTCCCCCGCGATCTCTCCTCTCCCCCGCGATCTCTCCTCTCCCCCGCGATCTCTCCTCTCCCACCGCGATCTCTCCTCTCCCCCACGATCTCTCCCTCCCCCGTGATATCTCTAGCCCCCGCGATCTCTCCTCTCCCCCGGCGATATCTCCTCTCCCTTCGATCTCTCCTCTCCCTCCGCGATCTCTCCTCTCCCTCCGCGATCTCTCTCTCCCCCAATGATCTCTCCTCTCCCCGCGATCTCTCCTCTCCCCGCATCTCTCCTCTCCCCGCAATCTCTCTCACCCCCGCATTCTCCCTCTCCCCTGTGATCTCTCCCCCCGCGATCTCTCTCTCCCCCCGTGCTCTCTCTCTCCCCCCGCGATCTCTCTCTCCCCCAACGATGTCTCCTCTCCCTCGGTGATCTCCCCTCACCCCTACGATCTCTCCTCTCCCCCACGATATCTCCTCTCCCCCTCGATCTCTCTGCCCTCCCCATCTCTCTCTCCCCCTCGATCTCTGTCTCCCCCCGCGAGATCTCTCTCCCCCGCCACCTCTCTCTCCCCCGCCACCTCTCTCTCCCCCGCCACCTCTCTCTCCCCGCCACCTCTCTCTCCCCGCCATCTCTCTCTCCTCGCCATCCCTCTCTCCCCGCCATCTCTCTCTCCCCGCCATCTCTCTCTCCCCCGCCATCTCTCTCTCCCCCGCGTTCTCTCTCTCCCCCGCGATCTCTCTCCCCGCGATCTCTCTCTGCTTCCGTAATCTCTCTCTCCCCCAATGATCTCTCCTCTCCCTCCGTGATCTCCCATCATCCCCACGATCTCTCCTCCCTCCCGCGATCTCTCCTCTCTCCCACGATCTCTCCTCTCTCACGCAATCTCTCCTCTCTCCCGCGATCTCTCTCTCCCCGCGATCTCTCCTCTCCCCCGCGATCTCCCCTCTCCCCCGCGATCTCTCCTCTCCCCCCGCAATCTCTCCGCTTCCCCCACGCGATGTCTCTCTCCAACCGCGATCTCTCTCTCCCCCCGCGATCTCGCCTCTCCCCCGGGATCTCTCCCCCGCAATCTCTCCTCTCCTCCCGCGATCTCTCCTCTCCCCCCACGATCACTCTCTCTCACCGTTATCTCTTTCTCCCCCCACAATCTCACCTCTCCCCCGCGATCTCACCTCTCCCCCGCGATCTCACACCTCCCCCGCGATCTCTCCCCCCGCGACCTCTCTCTCCACCCGCGATCTCTCTCTCCCCCCGCCATCTCTCTCTCCCCCCGCCTTCTCTCTCTCCCCCCGCGATCTCTCTCCCCCCGCGATCTCTCTCTCTCCCCCCGCGATCTCTCTCCCCCCGCGATCTCTCTCTCCCCCCGCGATCTCTCTGCCCCCGCGATCTCTCTCTCCCCCGCGATGTCTCTCTCCCCCAATGATCTCTCCTCTCCCTCCTTGATCTCCCATCTTCCCCACGATCTCTCCTATCCCCCCGCGATCTCTCCTCTCTCCCGCGATCTCTCCTCTCTCCCGCAATCTCTCCTCTCTCCCGCAATCTCTCTCTCCCCGCGATCTCTCTCCTCCCCCGCAATCTCTCCTCTCCCCCGCGATCTTTCCTCTCTCCTCCCGCGATCTTTCCTCTCTGCCCGCGCGATCTCTCCTATCCCCGCAATCTCTCCTATCCCCCACGATCTCTCCTCTCCCCCGCGATCTCTCTCTACCCCCGTGATCTCTCTCCCCCCCGCGATCGCTCCTCTCCACCCACGATCTCTCCTCTCCCTGCGATCTCTCTCACCCCCGCGTTCTCTCCTCTGCCCCTGGGATATCTCACTCTCCCCGCAATCTCTCTTTCTCCCCGTGATCTCTCTCTCCCCTGCGATCACTCTTTCCCCCGCGATCTCTCTCTCCCCCTCGATGTCTCTTATCCCCCCGCGATCTCTCGCTCTCCCACGCGATGTCTCCTCTTCCCCGTGATCTCTCTCTCCCCCCGCGATCTCTATCTCCCCCGCGATCTCTCTCCCCCCGCGATCTCTCCCTCCACCCGCGGTCTCTCCCTCCCCCCGTGGTCTCTCTCTCCCCCTGCGATCTCTAACTCCACCCGCAATCTCTCCTCTCCCCCACAAACTTTCCTCTCTCCTCCCGCGATCTCTCCTCTCTACCCCGCGATCTCTCCTCTCCCCTGCGATCTCTCCTCTCCCCTGCGATCTCTCCTTTCCCTCCGCGATCTCTCCTCTCCCCCAGCGATCTCTCTCTCCCCAGCAATCTCTCTCTCTCCCCAGCGCCCTCTCTCTCCCCCAGCGATCTCTCCCCTCCCCCCGCGATCTCTCCTCTCCCCCGCGATCTCTCCTCTCCCCGCGATCTCTCCTCACCCCCGGCAATATCTCCTCTCCCCGCGATCTCTCCACTCCCCCACGATCTCTCTCGCCCGCGATCTCTCCTCTCCCCCGCGATCTCTCCTCTCCTCGCGCGATCAATCCTCTCCCCGCGCGATCACTCTCTCCCCCCGCGAACTCTCTATCCCCGCGATCTCTCCTCTCCCCTGCGATCTCTCCTCTCCCCCGCGGTCTCTCCTCTCCACCGCGATCTCTCCCTCCCCCGCGATATCTCTCGCCCCCGCGATCTCCTCTCCCCGCAATCTCTCCTCTCCCCCCGCGATCTCTCCTCTCCCTCCGCGATCTCTCCTCTCCCCCGCGATCTCTCCTCTCCCCCGCGATCTCTCCTCACCCCCGCGATCTCTCCTCCCCCACGATCTCTCCTCTCCCCCCGCCATCTCTCTCTCCCCCCGCGATCTCTCTCCCCCCGCGATCTCTCTCTCCCCCCGCGATCTCTCTCTCCCCCGCGATCTCTCTGCCCCCGCGATCTCTCTCTCCCCCGCGATGTCTCTCTCCCCCAATGATCTCTCCTCTCCCTCCGCGATCCCCCTCTACCCCACGATCTCTCCTATCCCCCCGCGATCTCTATCTCCCCCGCGATCTCTCTCTGCCCCGCGATCTCTCTCCCCCGCGATCTCTCTCCCCCGCGATCTCTCTCCTCCCCCGCAATCTCTCCTCTCCCCCGCGATCTTTCCTCTCTCCTCCCGCGACCTTTCCTCTCTGCCCGCGCGATCTCTCCTATCCCCGCAATCTCTCCTATCCCCCACGATCTCTCCTCTCCCCCGCGATCTCTCTCTACCCCCGTGATCTCTCTCTCTCCCCCGCGATCTCTCTCGCCCCCCCGCGATCGCTCCTCTCCACCCACGATCTCTCCTCTCCCTGCGATCTCTCTCACCCCCGCGTTCTCTCCTCTGCCCCTGGGATATCTCACTCTCCCCGCAATCTCTCTTTCTCCCCGTGATCTCTCTCTCCCCTGCGATCACTCTTTCCCCCGCGATCTCTCTCTCCCCCTCGATATCTCTTATCCCCCCGCGATCTCTCGCTCTCCCACGCGATGTCTCCTCTTCCCCGTGATCTCTCTCTCCCCCAGCGATCTCTATCTCCCCCGCGATCTGTCTCTCCCCGCGATCTCTCTCTCCCCCCGTGATCTCTCTTTCCCCCCGCGATCTCTCCACTCCCCCACGATCTCTCTCCCCCGCGATCTCTCCTCTCCCCCGCGATCTCTCCTCTCCCCCGCGATCTCTCCTCTCCCCCGCGATCTCTCCTCTCCCCGCGCGATCAATCCTCTCCCCGCGCGATCACTCTCTCCCCCCGCGAACTCTCTATCCCCGCGATCTCTCCTCTCCCCCGCGATCTCTCCTCTCCCCCGCGGTCTTTCCTCTCCACCGCGATCTCTCCTCTCCCCTGCGATCTCTCCTCTCCCCTGCAATCTCTCCTCTCCCTCCGCGATCTCTCCTCTCCCCCAGCGATCTCTCTCTCCCCAGCGATCTCTCTCTCTCCCCAGCGCCCTCTCTCTCCCCCAGCGATCTCTCCCCTCCCCCCGCGATCTCTCCTCTCCCCCGCGATCTCTCCTCTCCCCGGCGATCTCTCCTCTCCCCCGCGATCTCTCCTCTCCCCCGCGATCTCTCCTCTCCTCCGCGATCTCTCCTCTCCCCGGCGATCTGCCCTCTCCCCCGCGATCTCTCCTCTCCCCCGCGATCTCTCCTCTCCCCCGCGATCTCTCCTCTCCCCCGCGATCCCTCCTCTCCCCCGCGATCTCTCCTCTCCCTCCGCGATCTCTCCTCTCCCCTGCGATCTCTCCTCTCCCCCGTGATCTCTCCCTCCCCCGCGATATCTCTCGCCCCCGCGATCTCCTCTCCCCGCTATCTCTCCTCTCCCCCCGCTATCTCTCTCTCCCCCGCGATCTCTCCTCTCCCCCGCGATGTCTCCTCTCCCCCGGCGATATCTCCTCTCCCCTCGATCTCTCCTTCCCTCCGCGATCTCTCCTCTCCCCGCGATCTCTCCTCACCCCCGGCAATATCTCCTCTCCCCGCGATCTCTGCACTCCCCCACGATCTCTCTCGCCCGCGATCTCTCCTCTCCCCCGCGATCTCTCCTCTCCTCGCGTGATCAATCCTCTCCCCGCGCGATCACTCTCTCCCCCCGCGAACTCTCTATCCCCGCGATCTCTACTCTCCCCCGCGATCTCTCCTCTCCCCCGCAGTCTCTCCTCTCCACCGCGATCTCTCCCTCCCCCGCGATATCTCTCGCCCCCGCGATCTCCTCTCCCCTCAATCTCTCCTCTCCCCCCGCGATCTCTCCTCTCCCTCCGCGATCTCTCCTCTCCCCCGCGATCTCTCCTCTCCCCCGCGATCTCTCCTCTCCCCCGCGATCTCTCCTCTCCCCCGCGATCTCTCCTCTCCTCCGCGATCTCCTCCCCCACGATCTCTCCTCTCCCCCGCGATCTCTGCTCTCCCCCGCGATCTCTCCTCCCCCACGATCTCTCCTCTCCCCCACGATCTCTCCTCTCCCCCGCGATCTCTCCTCTCCCCCACGATCTCTCCTCTCCCCCGCGATCTCTGCTCTCCCCCGCGATCTCTCCTCTCCCTGCGATCTCTCCTCTCCTCCGCGATCTCCTCCCCCACGATCTCTCCTCTCCCCCGCGATCTCTGCTCTCCCCCGCGATCTCTCCTCCCCCACGATCTCTCCTCTCCCCCGCGATCTCTGCTCTCCACCGCGATCTCTCCTCTCCCCCGCGATCTCTCCTCTCCCCCGCGATCTCTCCTCTCCCTCCGCGATCTCTCCTCCCCCCGGCGATCTCTTCTCTCCACTGCGATCTCTCCTCTCCCCCGCGATCTCTCCTCTCCCCCGCGATCTCTCCTCTCCCCCGCGATGTCTCCTCTCCCCCGCGATGTCTCCTCTCCCCCGCGATCTCTCCTCTCCCCCGCAATCTCTCCTCTCCTCCGCAATCTCTCCTCTCCTCCTGCGATCTCTCCTCTCCCCCCGCGATCACTCTCCCTCTCCGTTATCTCTTTCTCCCCCCACAATCTCACCTCTCCCCCGCGATCTCACACCTCCCCCGCGATCTCTCTCTCCCCCCGCGACCTCTCTCTCCCCCCGCCATCTCTCTCTCCCCCCGCCATCTCTCTCTCCCCCCGCGATCTCTCTCCCTCCGCGATCTCTCTCTCCCCCGCGATCTCTCTGCCCCCGCGATCTCTCTCTCCCCCGCGATGTCTCTCTCCCCCAATGATCTCTCCTCTCCCTCCGCGATCCCCCTCTACCCCACGATCTCTCCTATCCCCCTGCGATCTCTATCTCCCCCGCGATCTCTCTCTGCCCGCGCGATCTCTCCTATCCCCGCAATCTCTCCTATCCCCCACGATCTCTCCTCTCCCCCGCGATCTCTCTCTACCCCCGTGATCTCTCTCTCTCCCCCGCGATCTCTCTCGCCCCCCCGCGATCGCTCCTCTCCACCCACGATCTCTCCTCTCCCTGCGATCTCTCTCACCCCCGCGTTCTCTCCTCTGCCCCTGGGATATCTCACTCTCCCCGCAATCTCTCTTTCTCCCCGTGATCTCTCTCTCCCCTGCGATCACTCTTTCCCCCGCGATCTCTCTCTCCCCCTCGATATCTCTTACCCCCCGCGATCTCTCGCTCTCCCACGCGATGTCTCCTCTTCCCCGTGATCTCTCTCTCCCCCAGCGATCTCTATCTCCCCCGCGATCTGTCTCCCCCCGCGATCTCTCTCTCCCCGCGATCTCTCTCTCCCCCCGTGATCTCTCTTTCCCCCCGCGATCTCTCCACTCCCCCACGATCTCTCTCCCCCGCGATCTCTCCTCTCCCCCGCGATCTCTCCTCTCCCCGCGCGATCACTCTCTCTCCCCGCGCGATCACTCTCTCCCCCCGCGAACTCTCTATCCCCGCGATCTCTCCTCTCCCCCGCGATCTCTCCTCTCCCCTGCGGTCTTTCCTCTCCACCGCGATCTCTCCCTCCCCCGCGATATCTCTCGCTCCCGCGATCTCCTCTCCCCGCAATCTCTCCTCTCCCCCCGCGATCTCTCCTCTCCCTCCGCGATCTCTCCTCTCCCTCCGCGATCTCTCCTCTCCCCCGCGATCTCTCCTCTCCCCCGCGATCTCTCCTCTCCCCCGCGATCTCTCCTCTCCCCCGCGATCTCTCCTCTCCCACCGCGATCTCTCCTCTCCCCCGCGATCTCTCCTCTCCCCCGGGATCTCTCCTCTCCCCCGCGATGTCTCCTCTCCCCCGCGATGTCTCCTCTCCCCCGCGATGTCTCCCCACCCCCGCGATGTCTCCTCTCCCCCGCGATGTCTCCTCTCCCCCGCGATGTCTCCTCTCCCCCGCGATGTCTCCTCTCCCCGCGATGTCTCCTCTCCCCCGCGATCTCTCCTCTCCCCCGCGATCTCTCCTCTCCCCTGCGATCTCTGCTCTCCCTCCATGATCTCTCCTCTCCCCCAGCGATATCTCCTCTCCCACCGCGATCTCTCCTCTCCCCGCGATCTCTCTGCTTCCCCCCCGCGAGCTCTCTCCCCCTGCAATCTCAATCTACCCCGCGATCTCCTCTCCCCGCGATCTCTCCTCTCCCCCGCGATCTCTCTCCACCCCGATCTCTCTCTCCCTCCGCGATCTCTCCTCCCCCCCGGCGATCTCTCCTCTCCACCGCGATCTCTCCTCTCCCCCGCGATCTCTCCTCTCCCCCGCGATCTCTCCTCTCCCCCGCGATGTATCCTCTCCCCCGCGATGTATCCTCTCCCCCGCGATCTCTCCTCTCCCCCGCGATCTCTCCTCTCCCCTGCGATCTCTGCCCACCCTCCATGATCGCTCCTCTCCCACAGCGATATCTCCTCTCCCTCCGCGATCTCTCCTCTCCCCGCGATCTCTCTGCTTCCCCCCCGCGAGCTCTCTCTCCCCTCGCAATCTCAATCTACCCCGCGATCTCCTCTCCCCGCGATCTCCTCTCCCCGCGATCTCTCCACTCCCCCACGATCTCTCTCCCCGCGATCTCTCTCCCATGATCACTCTCTCCCCCCGCGATCTGTCCTCTCCCCGGCGATCTCTCCTCTCCCACCACGATCACTCCTCTCCCCCGCGATCTCTCCTCTCCCCCGCGATCTATCGTCTCCGCCCGTGACCTCTCCTGTCCCCCGTGATCTCTCCCCCCCGCGATCTCTCTCTTCCCCGCGATCTCTCTCTTCCCCGCAATCTCTCCTCTCCCCTGCGATCTCTCCTCTCCCTCCACGATCTCTCCTCTCCCCCGGCGATATCTCCTCTTCCACCGCGATCTCTCCACTCCCCGCGATCTCTCCTCTCCCCGCGATCTCTCCCCTGCGAACTCTCTCTCCCCCGCGATCGCTCTCTCGCCCCGCGATTGCTCTCTCGTCCCGCGATCGCTCTCTCGCCCCGCGATCGCTCTCTCGCCCCGCGATCTCTCTGTCGCCCCGCAATCTCTCTTCCCCCCGCGATCTCTCTTTCCCCCCGCGATTTCTCCTCTCCCCGCGATCTCTCTCCCCCCGCGATCTCTCTCCCCCCGCGATCTCTCTCCCCCCGCGATCTCTCTCCCTCCGCGATCTCTCTCACCCCCGCCATCTCTCTCGCCCCCGCGTTCTCCCTCTCCCGCGCGATCTCTCACCCCGCGATCTCTCTTTCCCCCTGTGCTCTTCTCTCCCCCCGCGATCTCTCTCTCCCCCAGCAATGTCTCCTCTCCCTCGGTGATCTCCCCTCTCCCCTACGATCTCTCCTCTCCCCCGCGATATCTCCTCTCCCCCTCGATCTCTCTCCCCTCCCCATCTCTCTCTCCACCTCGATCACTCTCTCTCCCCGCGAGATCTTTCTCCCCCCGTGAGATCTCTCTCCACTGCCATCTCTCTCTCCACCGCCATCTCTCTCCCCGGCCATCTCACTCTCCCCGCCATCTCTCTCTCCCCCGCCATCTCTCTCTCCTCCGCGTTCTGTCTCTCCCCCGCCATCTCTCTCTCCCCCGCGTTCTCTCTCTCCCCCGCTTTGTATTCCCCGCGATCTCTCTCTCCCCCAATGATCTCTCCTCACCCTCCATGATCTCTCCTCCCCCCCGCGATCTCTCCTTTCTCCCGCAATCTCTCCTCTCTCCCGCGATCTCTCTCTCCCCCGTGATCTCGCTCTCCCTGCGATCTCTCTCTCCCCGCGATCTCTCCTCTCCCCCCGCGATCTCGTTCTCCCTGCGATCTCTCTCTCCCTCAGCGATCTCTCTCTCCCCCGCGATCTCTCCTCTCCCCCGCGATCTCTCCTCTTCCCCCGCGATCTCTCCTCTTCCCCCGCGATCTCTCCTCTTCCCCCGCGATCTCTCTCTTCCCCCGCGATCTCTCCTCTCCCCCGCGATCTCTCCCCCGCGATCTCTCCTCTCCCCCGCGATCTCTCCCCTCCCCCGCGATCTCTCCGATCCCCCGCGATCTCTCCTCTCCCCCGCGGTCTCTCCTCTCCCCCGCGATCTCTCCTCTCCCCCGCGATCTCTCCTCTCCCCCGCGATCTCTCCTCTCCCCCGCGATCTCTCCCCTCCCCCGCGATCTCTCCCCTCCCCCGCGATCTCTCCTCTCCCCCGCGATCTCTCCTCACCCCCGCGATCTCTCCTCTCCCCCGCGATCTCTCCTCCCCCACGATCTCTCCTCTCCCCCGCGATCTCTGCTCTCCACCGCGATCTCTCCTCTCCCCCGCGATCTCTCCTCTCCCCCGCGATCTCTCCTCTCCCTCCGCGATCTCTCCTCCCCCCGGCGATCTCTTCTCTCCACTGCGATCTCTCCTCTCCCCCGCGATCTCTTCTCTCCCCCGCGATCTCTCCTCTCCCCCGCGATGTCTCCTCTCCCCCGCGATGTCTCCTCTCCCCCGCGATGTCTCCTCTCCCCCGCGATGTCTCCTCTCCCCCGCGATGTCTCCTCTCCCCCGTGATGTCTACTCTCCCCCGCGATGTCTCCTCTCCCCCGCGATGTCTCCTCTCCCCCGCGATGTCTCCTCTCCCCGCAATGTCTCCTCTCCCCCGCGATCTCTCCTCTCCCCCGCGATCTCTCCTCTCCTCCTGCGATCTCTCCTCTCCCCCCGCGATCACTCTCCCTCTCCGTTATCTCTTTCTCCCCCCACAATCTCACCTCTCCCCCGCGATCTCACACCTCCCCCGCGATCTCTCTCTCCCCCCGCGACCTCTCTCTCCCCCCGCCATCTCTCTCTCCCCCCGCCATCTCTCTCTCCCCCCGCGATCTCTCTCCCACCGCGATCTCTCTCTCCCCCGCGATCTCTCTGCCCCCGCGATCTCTCTCTCCCCCGCGATGTCTCTCTCCCCCAATGATCTCTCCTCTCCCTCCGCGATCCCCCTCTACCCCACGATCTCTCCTATCCCCCCGCGATCTCTATCTCCCCCGCGATCTCTCTCTGCCCCGCGATCTCTCTCCCCCGCGATCTCTCTCCTCCCCCGCAATCTCTCCTCTCCCCCGCGATCTTTCCTCTCTCCTCCCGCGATCTTTCCTCTCTGCCCGCGCGATCTCTCCTATCCCCGCAATCTCTCCTATCCCCCACGATCTCTCCTCTCCCCCGCGATCTCTCTCTACCCCCGTGATCTCTCTCTCTCCCCCGCGATCTCTCTCGCCCCCCCCGCGATCGCTCCTCTCCACCCACGATCTCTCCTCTCCCTGCGATCTCTCTCACCCCCGCGTTCTCTCCTCTGCCCCTGGGATATCTCACTCTCCCCGCAATCTCTCTTTCTCCCCGTGATCTCTCTCTCCCCTGCGATCACTCTTTCCCCCGCGATCTCTCTCTCCCCCTCGATATCTCTTATCCCCCCGCGATCTCTCGCTCTCCCACGCGATGTCTCCTCTTCCCCGTGATCTCTCTCTCCCCCCGCGACCTCTCTCTCCCCCCGCCATCTCTCTCTCCCCCCGCCATCTCTCTCTCCCCCCGCCATCTCTCTCTCCCCCCGCGATCTCTCTCCCCCCGCGATCTCTCTCTCCCCCGCGATCTCTCTGCCCCCGCGATCTCTCTCTCCCCCGCGATGTCTCTCTCCCCCAATGATCTCTCCTCTCCCTCCGCGATCCCCCTCTACCCCACGATCTCTCCTATCCCCCCGCGATCTCTATCTCCCCCGCGATCTCTCTCTCCCCCGCGATCTCTCTCCTCCCCCGCAATCTCTCCTCTCCCCCGCGATCTTTCCTCTCTCCTCCCGCGATCTTTCCTCTCTGCCCGCGCGATCTCTCCTATCCCCGCAATCTCTCCTATCCCCCACGATCTCTCCTCTCCCCCGCGATCTCTCTCTACCCCCGTGATCTCTCTCTCTCCCCCGCGATCTCTCTCGCCCCCCCGCGATCGCTCCTCTCCACCCACGATCTCTCCTCTCCCTGCGATCTCTCTCACCCCCGCGTTCTCTCCTCTGCCCCTGGGATATCTCACTCTCCCCGCAATCTCTCTTTCTCCCCGTGATCTCTCTCTCCCCTGCGATCACTCTTTCCCCCGCGATCTCTCTCTCCCCCTCGATATCTCTTACCCCCCGCGATCTCTCGCTCTCCCACGCGATGTCTCCTCTTCCCCGTGATCTCTCTCTCCCCCAGCGATCTCTATCTCCCCCGCGATCTGTCTCCCCCCGCGATCTCTCTCTCCCCGCGATCTCTCTCTCCCCCCGTGATCTCTCTTTCCCCCCGCGATCTCTCCACTCCCCCACGATCTCTCTCCCCCGCGATCTCTCCTCTCCCCCGCGATCTCTCCTCTCCCCGCGCGATCACTCTCTCTCCCCGCGCGATCACTCTCTCCCCCCGCGAACTCTCTATCCCCGCGATCTCTCCTCTCCCCCGCGATCTCTCCTCTCCCCTGCGGTCTTTCCTCTCCACCGCGATCTCTCCCTCCCCCGCGATATCTCTCGCTCCCGCGATCTCCTCTCCCCGCAATCTCTCCTCTCCCCCCGCGATCTCTCCTCTCCCTCCGCGATCTCTCCTCTCCCTCCGCGATCTCTCCTCTCCCCCGCGATCTCTCCTCTCCCCCGCGATCTCTCCTCTCCCCCGCGATCTCTCCTCTCCCCCGCGATCTCTCCTCTCCCCCGCGATCTCTCCTCTCCCACCGCGATCTCTCCTCTCCCCCGCGATCTCTCCTCTCCCCCGGGATCTCTCCTCTCCCCCGCGATGTCTCCTCTCCCCCGCGATGTCTCCTCTCCCCCGCGATGTCTCCCCACCCCCGCGATGTCTCCTCTCCCCCGCGATGTCTCCTCTCCCCCGCGATGTCTCCTCTCCCCCGCGATGTCTCCTCTCCCCGCGATGTCTCCTCTCCCCCGCGATCTCTCCTCTCCCCCGCGATCTCTCCTCTCCCCTGCGATCTCTGCTCTCCCTCCATGATCTCTCCTCTCCCCCAGCGATATCTCCTCTCCCACCGCGATCTCTCCTCTCCCCGCGATCTCTCTGCTTCCCCCCCGCGAGCTCTCTCCCCCTGCAATCTCAATCTACCCCGCGATCTCCTCTCCCCGCGATCTCTCCTCTCCCCCGCGATCTCTCTCCACCCCGATCTCTCTCTCCCTCCGCGATCTCTCCTCCCCCCCGGCGATCTCTCCTCTCCACCGCGATCTCTCCTCTCCCCCGCGATCTCTCCTCTCCCCCGCGATCTCTCCTCTCCCCCGCGATGTATCCTCTCCCCCGCGATGTATCCTCTCCCCCGCGATCTCTCCTCTCCCCCGCGATCTCTCCTCTCCCCTGCGATCTCTGCCCACCCTCCATGATCGCTCCTCTCCCACAGCGATATCTCCTCTCCCTCCGCGATCTCTCCTCTCCCCGCGATCTCTCTGCTTCCCCCCCGCGAGCTCTCTCTCCCCTCGCAATCTCAATCTACCCCGCGATCTCCTCTCCCCGCGATCTCCTCTCCCCGCGATCTCTCCACTCCCCCACGATCTCTCTCCCCGCGATCTCTCTCCCATGATCACTCTCTCCCCCCGCGATCTGTCCTCTCCCCGGCGATCTCTCCTCTCCCACCACGATCACTCCTCTCCCCCGCGATCTCTCCTCTCCCCCGCGATCTATCGTCTCCGCCCGTGACCTCTCCTGTCCCCCGTGATCTCTCCCCCCCGCGATCTCTCTCTTCCCCGCGATCTCTCTCTTCCCCGCAATCTCTCCTCTCCCCTGCGATCTCTCCTCTCCCTCCACGATCTCTCCTCTCCCCCGGCGATATCTCCTCTTCCACCGCGATCTCTCCACTCCCCGCGATCTCTCCTCTCCCCGCGATCTCTCCCCTGCGAACTCTCTCTCCCCCGCGATCGCTCTCTCGCCCCGCGATTGCTCTCTCGTCCCGCGATCGCTCTCTCGCCCCGCGATCGCTCTCTCGCCCCGCGATCTCTCTGTCGCCCCGCAATCTCTCTTCCCCCCGCGATCTCTCTTTCCCCCCGCGATTTCTCCTCTCCCCGCGATCTCTCTCCCCCCGCGATCTCTCTCCCCCCGCGATCTCTCTCCCCCCGCGATCTCTCTCCCTCCGCGATCTCTCTCACCCCCGCCATCTCTCTCGCCCCCGCGTTCTCCCTCTCCCGCGCGATCTCTCACCCCGCGATCTCTCTTTCCCCCTGTGCTCTTCTCTCCCCCCGCGATCTCTCTCTCCCCCAGCAATGTCTCCTCTCCCTCGGTGATCTCCCCTCTCCCCTACGATCTCTCCTCTCCCCCGCGATATCTCCTCTCCCCCTCGATCTCTCTCCCCTCCCCATCTCTCTCTCCACCTCGATCACTCTCTCTCCCCGCGAGATCTTTCTCCCCCCGTGAGATCTCTCTCCACTGCCATCTCTCTCTCCACCGCCATCTCTCTCCCCGGCCATCTCACTCTCCCCGCCATCTCTCTCTCCCCCGCCATCTCTCTCTCCTCCGCGTTCTGTCTCTCCCCCGCCATCTCTCTCTCCCCCGCGTTCTCTCTCTCCCCCGCTTTGTATTCCCCGCGATCTCTCTCTCCCCCAATGATCTCTCCTCACCCTCCATGATCTCTCCTCCCCCCCGCGATCTCTCCTTTCTCCCGCAATCTCTCCTCTCTCCCGCGATCTCTCTCTCCCCCGTGATCTCGCTCTCCCTGCGATCTCTCTCTCCCCGCGATCTCTCCTCTCCCCCCGCGATCTCGTTCTCCCTGCGATCTCTCTCTCCCTCAGCGATCTCTCTCTCCCCCGCGATCTCTCCTCTCCCCCGCGATCTCTCCTCTTCCCCCGCGATCTCTCCTCTTCCCCCGCGATCTCTCCTCTTCCCCCGCGATCTCTCTCTTCCCCCGCGATCTCTCCTCTCCCCCGCGATCTCTCCCCCGCGATCTCTCCTCTCCCCCGCGATCTCTCCCCTCCCCCGCGATCTCTCCGATCCCCCGCGATCTCTCCTCTCCCCCGCGGTCTCTCCTCTCCCCCGCGATCTCTCCTCTCCCCCGCGATCTCTCCTCTCCCCCGCGATCTCTCCCCTCCCCCGCGATCTCTCCCCTCCCCCGCGATCTCTCCTCTCCCCCGCGATCTCTCCTCACCCCCGCGATCTCTCCTCTCCCCCGCGATCTCTCCTCCCCCACGATCTCTCCTCTCCCCCGCGATCTCTGCTCTCCACCGCGATCTCTCCTCTCCCCCGCGATCTCTCCTCTCCCCCGCGATCTCTCCTCTCCCTCCGCGATCTCTCCTCCCCCCGGCGATCTCTTCTCTCCACTGCGATCTCTCCTCTCCCCCGCGATCTCTTCTCTCCCCCGCGATCTCTCCTCTCCCCCGCGATGTCTCCTCTCCCCCGCGATGTCTCCTCTCCCCCGCGATGTCTCCTCTCCCCCGCGATGTCTCCTCTCCCCCGCGATGTCTCCTCTCCCCCGTGATGTCTACTCTCCCCCGCGATGTCTCCTCTCCCCCGCGATGTCTCCTCTCCCCCGCGATGTCTCCTCTCCCCGCAATGTCTCCTCTCCCCCGCGATCTCTCCTCTCCCCCGCGATCTCTCCTCTCCTCCTGCGATCTCTCCTCTCCCCCCGCGATCACTCTCCCTCTCCGTTATCTCTTTCTCCCCCCACAATCTCACCTCTCCCCCGCGATCTCACACCTCCCCCGCGATCTCTCTCTCCCCCCGCGACCTCTCTCTCCCCCCGCCATCTCTCTCTCCCCCCGCCATCTCTCTCTCCCCCCGCGATCTCTCTCCCACCGCGATCTCTCTCTCCCCCGCGATCTCTCTGCCCCCGCGATCTCTCTCTCCCCCGCGATGTCTCTCTCCCCCAATGATCTCTCCTCTCCCTCCGCGATCCCCCTCTACCCCACGATCTCTCCTATCCCCCCGCGATCTCTATCTCCCCCGCGATCTCTCTCTGCCCCGCGATCTCTCTCCCCCGCGATCTCTCTCCTCCCCCGCAATCTCTCCTCTCCCCCGCGATCTTTCCTCTCTCCTCCCGCGATCTTTCCTCTCTGCCCGCGCGATCTCTCCTATCCCCGCAATCTCTCCTATCCCCCACGATCTCTCCTCTCCCCCGCGATCTCTCTCTACCCCCGTGATCTCTCTCTCTCCCCCGCGATCTCTCTCGCCCCCCCGCGATCGCTCCTCTCCACCCACGATCTCTCCTCTCCCTGCGATCTCTCTCACCCCCGCGTTCTCTCCTCTGCCCCTGGGATATCTCACTCTCCCCGCAATCTCTCTTTCTCCCCGTGATCTCTCTCTCCCCTGCGATCACTCTTTCCCCCGCGATCTCTCTCTCCCCCTCGATATCTCTTATCCCCCCGCGATCTCTCGCTCTCCCACGCGATGTCTCCTCTTCCCCGTGATCTCTCTCTCCCCCAGCGATCTCTATCTCCCCCGCGATCTCTCTCCCCCCGCGATCTCTCTCCCCCCGCGATCTCTCTCCCTCCGCGATCTCTCTCACCCCCGCCATCTCTCTCGCCCCCGCGTTCTCCCTCTCCCGCCATCTCACTCTCCCCGCCATCTCTCTCTCCCCCGCCATCTCTCTCTCCTCCGCGTTCTGTCTCTCCCCCGCCATCTCTCTCTCCCCCGCGTTCTCTCTCTCCCCCGCTTTGTATTCCCCGCGATCTCTCTCTCCCCCAATGATCTCTCCTCACCCTCCATGATCTCTCCTCCCCCCCGCGATCTCTCCTCTCTCCCGCAATCTCTCCTCTCTCCCGCGATCTCTCTCTCCCCCGTGATCTCGCTCTCCCTGCGATCTCTCTCTCCCCGCGATCTCTCCTCTCCCCCCGCGATCTCGTTCTCCCTGCGATCTCTCTCTCCCTCAGCGATCTCTCTCTCCCCCGCGATCTCTCCTCTCCCCCGCGATCTCTCCTCTTCCCCCGCGATCTCTCCTCTTCCCCCGCGATCTCTCCTCTTCCCCCGCGATCTCTCTCTTCCCCCGCGATCTCTCCTCTCCCCCGCGATCTCTCCCCCGCGATCTCTCCTCTCCCCCGCGATCTCTCCCCTCCCCCGCGATCTCTCCCCTCCCCCGCGATCTCTCCGATCCCCCGCGATCTCTCCTCTCCCCCGCGGTCTCTCCTCTCCCCCGCGATCTCTCCTCTCCCCCGCGATCTCTCCTCTCCCCCGCGATCTCTCCTCTCCCCCGCGATCTCTCCCCTCCCCCGCGATCTCTCCCCTCCCCCGCGATCTCTCCTCTCCCCCGCGATCTCTCCTCACCCCCGCGATCTCTCCTCTCCCCCGCGATCTCTCCTCCCCCACGATCTCTCCTCTCCCCCGCGATCTCTGCTCTCCACCGCGATCTCTCCTCTCCCCCGCGATCTCTCCTCTCCCCCGCGATCTCTCCTCTCCCTCCGCGATCTCTCCTCCCCCCGGCGATCTCTTCTCTCCACTGCGATCTCTCCTCTCCCCCGCGATCTCTTCTCTCCCCCGCGATCTCTCCTCTCCCCCGCGATGTCTCCTCTCCCCCGCGATGTCTCCTCTCCCCCGCGATGTCTCCTCTCCCCCGCGATGTCTCCTCTCCCCCGCGATGTCTCCTCTCCCCCGCGATGTCTCCTCTCCCCCGCGATGTCTCCTCTCCCCGCAATGTCTCCTCTCCCCCGCGATCTCTCCTCTCCCCCGCGATCTCTCCTCTCCTCCTGCGATCTCTCCTCTCCCCCCGCGATCACTCTCCCTCTCCGTTATCTCTTTCTCCCCCCACAATCTCACCTCTCCCCCGCGATCTCACACCTCCCCCGCGATCTCTCTCTCCCCCCGCGACCTCTCTCTCCCCCCGCCATCTCTCTCTCCCCCCGCCATCTCTCTCTCCCCCCGCGATCTCTCTCCCACCGCGATCTCTCTCTCCCCCGCGATCTCTCTGCCCCCGCGATCTCTCTCTCCCCCGCGATGTCTCTCTCCCCCAATGATCTCTCCTCTCCCTCCGCGATCCCCCTCTACCCCACGATCTCTCCTATCCCCCCGCGATCTCTATCTCCCCCGCGATCTCTCTCTGCCCCGCGATCTCTCTCCCCCGCGATCTCTCTCCTCCCCCGCAATCTCTCCTCTCCCCCGCGATCTTTCCTCTCTCCTCCCGCGATCTTTCCTCTCTGCCCGCGCGATCTCTCCTATCCCCGCAATCTCTCCTATCCCCCACGATCTCTCCTCTCCCCCGCGATCTCTCTCTACCCCCGTGATCTCTCTCTCTCCCCCGCGATCTCTCTCGCCCCCCCGCGATCGCTCCTCTCCACCCACGATCTCTCCTCTCCCTGCGATCTCTCTCACCCCCGCGTTCTCTCCTCTGCCCCTGGGATATCTCACTCTCCCCGCAATCTCTCTTTCTCCCCGTGATCTCTCTCTCCCCTGCGATCACTCTTTCCCCCGCGATCTCTCTCTCCCCCTCGATATCTCTTATCCCCCCGCGATCTCTCGCTCTCCCACGCGATGTCTCCTCTTCCCCGTGATCTCTCTCTCCCCCAGCGATCTCTATCTCCCCCGCGATCTCTCTCCCCCCGCGATCTCTCTCCCCCCGCGATCTCTCTCCCTCCGCGATCTCTCTCACCCCCGCCATCTCTCTCGCCCCCGCGTTCTCCCTCTCCCGCGCGATCTCTCACCCCGCGATCTCTCTTTCCCCCTGTGCTCTTCTCTCCCCCCGCGATCTCTCTCTCCCCCAGCAATGTCTCCTCTCCCTCGGTGATCTCCCCTCTCCCCTACGATCTCTCCTCTCCCCCGCGATCTCTCTCTCCCCCGCGATGTCTCTCTCCCCCAATGATCTCTCCTCTCCCTCCGCGATCCCCCTCTACCCCACGATCTCTCCTATCCCCCCGCGATCTCTATCTCCCCCGCGATCTCTCTCTGCCCCGCGATCTCTCTCCCCCGCGATCTCTCTCCTCCCCCGCAATCTCTCCTCTCCCCCGCGATCTTTCCTCTCTCCTCCCGCGATCTTTCCTCTCTGCCCGCGCGATCTCTCCTATCCCCGCAATCTCTCCTATCCCCCACGATCTCTCCTCTCCCCCGCGATCTCTCTCTACCCCCGTGATCTCTCTCTCTCCCCCGCGATCTCTCTCGCCCCCCCGCGATCGCTCCTCTCCACCCACGATCTCTCCTCTCCCTGCGATCTCTCTCACCCCCGCGTTCTCTCCTCTGCCCCTGGGATATCTCACTCTCCCCGCAATCTCTCTTTCTCCCCGTGATCTCTCTCTCCCCTGCGATCACTCTTTCCCCCGCGATCTCTCTCTCCCCCTCGATATCTCTTATCCCCCCGCGATCTCTCGCTCTCCCACGCGATGTCTCCTCTTCCCCGTGATCTCTCTCTCCCCCAGCGATCTCTATCTCCCCCGCGATCTCTCTCCCCCCGCGATCTCTCTCCCCCCGCGATCTCTCTCCCCCCGCGATCTCTCTCCCTCCGCGATCTCTCTCACCCCCGCCATCTCTCTCGCCCCCGCGTTCTCCCTCTCCCGCGCGATCTCTCACCCCGCGATCTCTCTTTCCCCCTGTGCTCTTCTCTCCCCCCGCGATCTCTCTCTCCCCCAGCAATGTCTCCTCTCCCTCGGTGATCTCCCCTCTCCCCTACGATCTCTCCTCTCCCCCGCGATATCTCCTCTCCCCCTCGATCTCTCTCCCCTCCCCATCTCTCTCTCCACCTCGATCACTCTCTCTCCCCGCGAGATCTTTCTCCCCCCGTGAGATCTCTCTCCACTGCCATCTCTCTCTCCACCGCCATCTCTCTCCCCGGCCATCTCACTCTCCCCGCCATCTCTCTCTCCCCCGCCATCTCTCTCTCCTCCGTGTTCTGTCTCTCCCCCGCCATCTCTCTCTCCCCCGCGTTCTCTCTCTCCCCCGCTTTGTATTCCCCGCGATCTCTCTCTCCCCCAATGATCTCTCCTCACCCTCCATGATCTCTCCTCCCCCCCGCGATCTCTCCTCTCTCCCGCAATCTCTCCTCTCTCCCGCGATCTCTCTCTCCCCCGTGATCTCGCTCTCCCTGCGATCTCTCTCTCCCCGCGATCTCTCCTCTCCCCCCGCGATCTCGTTCTCCCTGCGATCTCTCTCTCCCTCAGCGATCTCTCTCTCCCCCGCGATCTCTCCTCTCCCCCGCGATCTCTCCTCTTCCCCCGCGATCTCTCTCTTCCCCCGCGATCTCTCCTCTCCCCCGCGATCTCTCCCCCGCGATCTCTCCTCTCCCCCGCGATCTCTCCCCTCCCCCGCGATCTCTCCCCTCCCCCGCGATCTCTCCTCTCCCCCGCGATCTCTCCTCTCCCCCGCGGTCTCTCCTCTCCCCCGCGATCTCTCCTCTCCCCCGCGATCTCTCCTCTCCCCCGCGATCTCTCCTCTCCCCCGCGATCTCTCCCCTCCCCCGCGATCTCTCCCCTCCCCCGCGATCTCTCCCCTCCCCCGCGATCTCTCCTCACCCCCGCGATCTCTCCTCTCCCCCGCGATCTCTCCTCCCCCACGATCTCTCCTCTCCCCCGCGATCTCTGCTCTCCCCCGCGATCTCTGCTCTCCACCGCGATCTCTCCTCTCCCCCGCGATCTCTCCTCTCCCCCGCGATCTCTCCTCTCCCTCCGCGATCTCTCCTCCCCCCGGCGATCTCTTCTCTCCACTGCGATCTCTCCTCTCCCCCGCGATCTCTTCTCTCCCCCGCGATCTCTCCTCTCCCCCGCGATCTCTCCTCTCCCCCGCGATCTCTCCTCTCCCCCGCGATGTCTCCTCTCCCCCGCGATGTCTCCTCTCCCCCGTGATGTCTCCTCTCCCCCGCGATGTCTCCTCTCCCCCGCGATGTCTCCTCTCCCCCGCGATGTCTCCTCTCCCCCGCGATGTCTCCTCTCCCCGCGATGTCACCTCTCCCCCGCGATCTCACACCTCCCCCGCGATCTCTCTCTCCCCCTGCGATCTCTCCTTCCCCCCGCCATCTCTCTCTCCCCCCGCCATCTCTCTCTCCCCCCGCGATCTCTCTCCCCCCGCGATCTCTCTGCCCCGCGAACTCTCTCTCCCCCGCGATGTCTCTCTCCCCCAATGATCTCTCCTCTCCCTCCGCGATCCCCCTCTACCCCACGATCTCTCCTATCCCCCCGCGATCTCTATCTCCCCCGCGATCTCTCTCTGCCCCGCGATCTCTCTCCCCCGCGATCTCTCTCCTCCCCCGCAATCTCTCCTCTCCCCCGCGATCTTTCCTCTCTCCTCCCGCGATCTTTCCTCTCTGCCCGCGCGATCTCTCCTATCCCCGCAATCTCTCCTATCCCCCGCGATCTCTCCTCTCCCCCCGCGATCACTCTCCCTCTCCGTTATCTCTTTCTCCCCCCACAATCTCACCTCTCCCCCGCGATCTCACACCTCCCCCGCGATCTCTCTCTCCCCCCGCGACCTCTCTCTCCCCCCGCCATCTCTCTCTCCCCCCGCCATCTCTCTCTCCCCCCGCGATCTCTCTCCCCCCGCGATCTCTCTCTCCCCCGCGATCTCTCTGCCCCCGCGATCTCTCTCTCCCCCGCGATGTCTCTCTCCCCCAATGATCTCTCCTCTCCCTCCGCGATCCCCCTCTACCCCACGATCTCTCCTATCCCCCCGCGATCTCTCTCCTCCCCCGCAATCTCTCCTCTCCCCCGTGATCTTTCCTCTCTCCTCCCGCGATCTTTCCTCTCTGCCCGCGCGATCTCTCCTATCCCCGCAATCTCTCCTATCCCCCACGATCTCTCCTCTCCCCCGCGATCTCTCTCTACCCCCGTGATCTCTCCCTCTCCCCCGCGATCTCTCTCGCCCCCCCGCGATCGCTCCTCTCCACCCACGATCTCTCCTCTCCCTGCGATCTCTCTCACCCCCGCGTTCTCTCCTCTGCCCCTGGGATATCTCACTCTCCCCGCAATCTCTCTTTCTCCCCGTGATCTCTCTCTCCCCTGCGATCACTCTTTCCCCCGCGATCTCTCTCTCCCCCTCGATATCTCTTATCCCCCCGCGATCTCTCGCTCTCCCACGCGATGTCTCCTCTTCCCCGTGATCTCTCTCTCCCCCAGCGATCTCTATCTCCCCCGCGATCTGTCTCCCCCCGCGATCTCTCTCTCCCCGCGATCTCTCTCTCCCCCCGTGATCTCTCTTTCCCCCCGCGATCTCTCCACTCCCCCACGATCTCTCTCCCCCGCGATCTCTCCTCTCCCCCGCGATCTCTCCTCTCCCCGCGCGATCACTCTCTCTCCCCGCGCGATCACTCTCTCCCCCCGCGAACTCTCTATCCCCGCGATCTCTCCTCTCCCCCGCGATCTCTCCTCTCCCCTGCGGTCTTTCCTCTCCACCGCGATCTCTCCCTCCCCCGCGATATCTCTCGCTCCCGCGATCTCCTCTCCCCGCAATCTCTCCTCTCCCCCCGCGATCTCTCCTCTCCCTCCGCGATCTCTCCTCTCCCTCCGCGATCTCTCCTCTCCCCCGCGATCTCTCCTCTCCCCCGCGATCTCTCCTCTCCCCCGCGATCTCTCCTCTCCCCCGCGATCTCTCCTCTCCCCCGCGATCTCTCCTCTCCCACCGCGATCTCTCCTCTCCCCCGCGATCTCTCCTCTCCCCCGGGATCTCTCCTCTCCCCCGCGATGTCTCCTCTCCCCCGCGATGTCTCCTCTCCCCCGCGATGTCTCCCCACCCCCGCGATGTCTCCTCTCCCCCGCGATGTCTCCTCTCCCCCGCGATGTCTCCTCTCCCCCGCGATGTCTCCTCTCCCCCGCGATGTCTCCTCTCCCCCGCGATGTCTCCTCTCCCCGCGATGTCTCCTCTCCCCCGCGATCTCTCCTCTCCCCCACGATCTCTCCTCTCCCCTGCGATCTCTGCTCTCCCTCCATGATCTCTCCTCTCCCCCAGCGATATCTCCTCTCCCACCGCGATCTCTCCTCTCCCCGCGATCTCTCTGCTTCCCCCCCGCGAGCTCTCTCCCCCTGCAATCTCAATCTACCCCGCGATCTCCTCTCCCCGCGATCTCTCCTCTCCCCCGCGATCTCTCTCCACCCCGATCTCTCTCTCCCTCCGCGATCTCTCCTCCCCCCCGGCGATCTCTCCTCTCCACCGCGATCTCTCCTCTCCCCCGCGATCTCTCCTCTCCCCCGCGATCTCTCCTCTCCCCCGCGATGTATCCTCTCCCCCGCGATGTATCCTCTCCCCCGCGATCTCTCCTCTCCCCCGCGATCTCTCCTCTCCCCTGCGATCTCTGCCCACCCTCCATGATCGCTCCTCTCCCACAGCGATATCTCCTCTCCCTCCGCGATCTCTCCTCTCCCCGCGATCTCTCTGCTTCCCCCCCGCGAGCTCTCTCTCCCCTCGCAATCTCAATCTACCCCGCGATCTCCTCTCCCCGCGATCTCCTCTCCCCGCGATCTCTCCACTCCCCCACGATCTCTCTCCCCGCGATCTCTCTCCCATGATCACTCTCTCCCCCCGCGATCTGTCCTCTCCCCGGCGATCTCTCCTCTCCCACCACGATCACTCCTCTCCCCCGCGATCTCTCCTCTCCCCCGCGATCTATCGTCTCCGCCCGTGACCTCTCCTGTCCCCCGTGATCTCTCCCCCCCGCGATCTCTCTCTTCCCCGCGATCTCTCTCTTCCCCGCAATCTCTCCTCTCCCCTGCGATCTCTCCTCTCCCTCCACGATCTCTCCTCTCCCCCGGCGATATCTCCTCTTCCACCGCGATCTCTCCACTCCCCGCGATCTCTCCTCTCCCCGCGATCTCTCCCCTGCGAACTCTCTCTCCCCCGCGATCGCTCTCTCGCCCCGCGATTGCTCTCTCGTCCCGCGATCGCTCTCTCGCCCCGCGATCGCTCTCTCGCCCCGCGATCTCTCTGTCGCCCCGCAATCTCTCTTCCCCCCGCGATCTCTCTTTCCCCCCGCGATTTCTCCTCTCCCCGCGATCTCTCTCCCCCCGCGATCTCTCTCCCCCCGCGATCTCTCTCCCTCCGCGATCTCTCTCACCCCCGCCATCTCTCTCGCCCCCGCGTTCTCCCTCTCCCGCGCGATCTCTCACCCCGCGATCTCTCTTTCCCCCTGTGCTCTTCTCTCCCCCCGCGATCTCTCTCTCCCCCAGCAATGTCTCCTCTCCCTCGGTGATCTCCCCTCTCCCCTACGATCTCTCCTCTCCCCCGCGATATCTCCTCTCCCCCTCGATCTCTCTCCCCTCCCCATCTCTCTCTCCACCTCGATCACTCTCTCTCCCCGCGAGATCTTTCTCCCCCCGTGAGATCTCTCTCCACTGCCATCTCTCTCTCCACCGCCATCTCTCTCCCCGGCCATCTCACTCTCCCCGCCATCTCTCTCTCCCCCGCCATCTCTCTCTCCTCCGCGTTCTGTCTCTCCCCCGCCATCTCTCTCTCCCCCGCGTTCTCTCTCTCCCCCGCTTTGTATTCCCCGCGATCTCTCTCTCCCCCAATGATCTCTCCTCACCCTCCATGATCTCTCCTCCCCCCCGCGATCTCTCCTCTCTCCCGCAATCTCTCCTCTCTCCCGCGATCTCTCTCTCCCCCGTGATCTCGCTCTCCCTGCGATCTCTCTCTCCCCGCGATCTCTCCTCTCCCCCCGCGATCTCGTTCTCCCTGCGATCTCTCTCTCCCTCAGCGATCTCTCTCTCCCCCGCGATCTCTCCTCTCCCCCGCGATCTCTCCTCTTCCCCCGCGATCTCTCCTCTTCCCCCGCGATCTCTCCTCTTCCCCCGCGATCTCTCTCTTCCCCCGCGATCTCTCCTCTCCCCCGCGATCTCTCCCCCGCGATCTCTCCTCTCCCCCGCGATCTCTCCCCTCCCCCGCGATCTCTCCGATCCCCCGCGATCTCTCCTCTCCCCCGCGGTCTCTCCTCTCCCCCGCGATCTCTCCTCTCCCCCGCGATCTCTCCTCTCCCCCGCGATCTCTCCTCTCCCCCGCGATCTCTCCCCTCCCCCGCGATCTCTCCCCTCCCCCGCGATCTCTCCTCTCCCCCGCGATCTCTCCTCACCCCCGCGATCTCTCCTCTCCCCCGCGATCTCTCCTCCCCCACGATCTCTCCTCTCCCCCGCGATCTCTGCTCTCCACCGCGATCTCTCCTCTCCCCCGCGATCTCTCCTCTCCCCCGCGATCTCTCCTCTCCCTCCGCGATCTCTCCTCCCCCCGGCGATCTCTTCTCTCCACTGCGATCTCTCCTCTCCCCCGCGATCTCTTCTCTCCCCCGCGATCTCTCCTCTCCCCCGCGATGTCTCCTCTCCCCCGCGATGTCTCCTCTCCCCCGCGATGTCTCCTCTCCCCCGTGATGTCTCCTCTCCCCCGCGATGTCTCCTCTCCCCCGCGATGTCTCCTCTCCCCCGCGATGTCTCCTCTCCCCGCAATGTCTCCTCTCCCCCGCGATCTCTCCTCTCCCCCGCGATCTCTCCTCTCCTCCTGCGATCTCTCCTCTCCCCCCGCGATCACTCTCCCTCTCCGTTATCTCTTTCTCCCCCCACAATCTCACCTCTCCCCCGCAATCTCACACCTCCCCCGCGATCTCTCTCTCCCCCCGCGACCTCTCTCTCCCCCCGCCATCTCTCTCTCCCCCCGCCATCTCTCTCTCCCCCCGCGATCTCTCTCCCACCGCGATCTCTCTCTCCCCCGCGATCTCTCTGCCCCCGCGATCTCTCTCTCCCCCGCGATGTCTCTCTCCCCCAATGATCTCTCCTCTCCCTCCGCGATCCCCCTCTACCCCACGATCTCTCCTATCCCCCCGCGATCTCTATCTCCCCCGCGATCTCTCTCTGCCCCGCGATCTCTCTCCCCCGCGATCTCTCTCCTCCCCCGCAATCTCTCCTCTCCCCCGCGATCTTTCCTCTCTCCTCCCGCGATCTTTCCTCTCTGCCCGCGCGATCTCTCCTATCCCCGCAATCTCTCCTATCCCCCACGATCTCTCCTCTCCCCCGCGATCTCTCTCTACCCCCGTGATCTCTCTCTCTCCCCCGCGATCTCTCTCGCCCCCCCGCGATCGCTCCTCTCCACCCACGATCTCTCCTCTCCCTGCGATCTCTCTCACCCCCGCGTTCTCTCCTCTGCCCCTGGGATATCTCACTCTCCCCGCAATCTCTCTTTCTCCCCGTGATCTCTCTCTCCCCTGCGATCACTCTTTCCCCCGCGATCTCTCTCTCCCCCTCGATATCTCTTATCCCCCCGCGATCTCTCGCTCTCCCACGCGATGTCTCCTCTTCCCCGTGATCTCTCTCTCCCCCAGCGATCTCTATCTCCCCCGCGATCTCTCTCCCCCCGCGATCTCTCTCCCCCCGCGATCTCTCTCCCCCCGCGATCTCTCTCCCTCCGCGATCTCTCTCACCCCCGCCATCTCTCTCGCCCCCGCGTTCTCCCTCTCCCGCGCGATCTCTCACCCCGCGATCTCTCTTTCCCCCTGTGCTCTTCTCTCCCCCCGCGATCTCTCTCTCCCCCAGCAATGTCTCCTCTCCCTCGGTGATCTCCCCTCTCCCCTACGATCTCTCCTCTCCCCCGCGATCTCTCTCTCCCCCGCGATGTCTCTCTCCCCCAATGATCTCTCCTCTCCCTCCGCGATCCCCCTCTACCCCACGATCTCTCCTATCCCCCCGCGATCTCTATCTCCCCCGCGATCTCTCTCTGCCCCGCGATCTCTCTCCCCCGCGATCTCTCTCCTCCCCCGCAATCTCTCCTCTCCCCCGCGATCTTTCCTCTCTCCTCCCGCGATCTTTCCTCTCTGCCCGCGCGATCTCTCCTATCCCCGCAATCTCTCCTATCCCCCACGATCTCTCCTCTCCACCGCGATCTCTCTCTACCCCCGTGATCTCTCTCTCTCCCCCGCGATCTCTCTCGCCCCCCCGCGATCGCTCCTCTCCACCCACGATCTCTCCTCTCCCTGCGATCTCTCTCACCCCCGCGTTCTCTCCTCTGCCCCTGGGATATCTCACTCTCCCCGCAATCTCTCTTTCTCCCCGTGATCTCTCTCTCCCCTGCGATCACTCTTTCCCCCGCGATCTCTCTCTCCCCCTCGATATCTCTTATCCCCCCGCGATCTCTCGCTCTCCCACGCGATGTCTCCTCTTCCCCGTGATCTCTCTCTCCCCCAGCGATCTCTATCTCCCCCGCGATCTCTCTCCCCCCGCGATCTCTCTCCCCCCGCGATCTCTCTCCCTCCGCGATCTCTCTCACCCCCGCCATCTCTCTCGCCCCCGCGTTCTCCCTCTCCCGCGCGATCTCTCACCCCGCGATCTCTCTTTCCCCCTGTGCTCTTCTCTCCCCCCGCGATCTCTCTCTCCCCCAGCAATGTCTCCTCTCCCTCGGTGATCTCCCCTCTCCCCTACGATCTCTCCTCTCCCCCGCGATATCTCCTCTCCCCCTCGATCTCTCTCCCCTCCCCATCTCTCTCTCCACCTCGATCACTCTCTCTCCCCGCGAGATCTTTCTCCCCCCGTGAGATCTCTCTCCACTGCCATCTCTCTCTCCACCGCCATCTCTCTCCCCGGCCATCTCACTCTCCCCGCCATCTCTCTCTCCCCCGCCATCTCTCTCTCCTCCGTGTTCTGTCTCTCCCCCGCCATCTCTCTCTCCCCCGCGTTCTCTCTCTCCCCCGCTTTGTATTCCC
The DNA here is from genome assembly GCF_052327205.1 of Somniosus microcephalus. Lineage (NCBI taxonomy): Eukaryota > Metazoa > Chordata > Chondrichthyes > Squaliformes > Somniosidae > Somniosus > Somniosus microcephalus. The sequence continues at coordinate 21,638 of NW_028226315.1, read as the reverse complement.
CGCGATCTCTCTCTCCCCCAATGATCTCTCCTCACCCTCCATGATCTCTCCTCCCCCCCGCGATCTCTCCTCTCTCCCGCAATCTCTCCTCTCTCCCGCGATCTCTCTCTCCCCCGTGATCTCGCTCTCCCTGCGATCTCTCTCTCCCCGCGATCTCTCCTCTCCCCCCGCGATCTCGTTCTCCCTGCGATCTCTCTCTCCCTCAGCGATCTCTCTCTCCCCCGCGATCTCTCCTCTCCCCCGCGATCTCTCCTCTTCCCCCGCGATCTCTCTCTTCCCCCGCGATCTCTCCTCTCCCCCGCGATCTCTCCTCTCCCCCGCGATCTCTCCCCTCCCCCGCGATCTCTCCCCTCCCCCGCGATCTCTCCTCTCCCCCGCGATCTCTCCTCTCCCCCGCGGTCTCTCCTCTCCCCCGCGATCTCTCCTCTCCCCCGCGATCTCTCCTCTCCCCCGCGATCTCTCCTCTCCCCCGCGATCTCTCCCCTCCCCCGCGATCTCTCCCCTCCCCCGCGATCTCTCCTCTCCCCCGCGATCTCTCCTCACCCCCGCGATCTCTCCTCTCCCCCGCGATCTCTCCTCCCCCACGATCTCTCCTCTCCCCCGCGATCTCTGCTCTCCACCGCGATCTCTCCTCTCCCCCGCGATCTCTCCTCTCCCCCGCGATCTCTCCTCTCCCTCCGCGATCTCTCCTCCCCCCGGCGATCTCTTCTCTCCACTGCGATCTCTCCTCTCCCCCGCGATCTCTTCTCTCCCCCGCGATCTCTCCTCTCCCCCGCGATGTCTCCTCTCCCCCGCGATGTCTCCTCTCCCCCGCGATGTCTCCTCTCCCCCGTGATGTCTCCTCTCCCCCGCGATGTCTCCTCTCCCCCGCGATGTCTCCTCTCCCCCGCGATGTCTCCTCTCCCCGCGATGTCTCCTCTCCCCCGCGATCTCTCCTCTCCCCCGCGATCTCTCCTCTCCTCCTGCGATCTCTCCTCTCCCCCCGCGATCACTCTCCCTCTCCGTTATCTCTTTCTCCCCCCACAATCTCACCTCTCCCCCGCGATCTCACACCTCCCCCGCGATCTCTCTCTCCCCCCGCGACCTCTCTCTCCCCCCGCCATCTCTCTCTCCCCCCGCCATCTCTCTCTCCCCCCGCGATCTCTCTCCCCCCGCGATCTCTCTCCCCCCGCGATCTCTCTGCCCCGCGAACTCTCTCTCCCCCGCGATGTCTCTCTCCCCCAATGATCTCTCCTCTCCCTCCGCGATCCCCCTCTACCCCACGATCTCTCCTATCCCCCCGCGATCTCTATCTCCCCCGCGATCTCTCTCTGCCCCGCGATCTCTCTCCCCCGCGATCTCTCTCCTCCCCCGCAATCTCTCCTCTCCCCCGCGATCTTTCCTCTCTCCTCCCGCGATCTTTCCTCTCTGCCCGCGCGATCTCTCCTATCCCCGCAATCTCTCCTATCCCCCGCGATCTCTCCTCTCCCCCGCAATCTCGCCTCTCCTCCTGGGATCTCTCCTCTCCCCCCGCGATCACTCTCCCTCTCCGTTATCTCTTTCTCCCCCCACAATCTCACCTCTCCCCCGCGATCTCACACCTCCCCCGCGATCTCTCTCTCCCCCCGCGACCTCTCTCTCCCCCCGCCATCTCTCTCTCCCCCCGCCATCTCTCTCTCCCCCCGCGATCTCTCTCCCCCCGCGATCTCTCTCTCCCCCGCGATCTCTCTGCCCCCGCGATCTCTCTCTCCCCCGCGATGTCTCTCTCCCCCAATGATCTCTCCTCTCCCTCCGCGATCCCCCTCTACCCCACGATCTCTCCTATCCCCCCGCGATCTCTCTCCTCCCCCGCAATCTCTCCTCTCCCCCGCGATCTTTCCTCTCTCCTCCCGCGATCTTTCCTCTCTGCCCGCGCGATCTCTCCTATCCCCGCAATCTCTCCTATCCCCCACGATCTCTCCTCTCCCCCGCGATCTCTCTCTACCCCCGTGATCTCTCCCTCTCCCCCGCGATCTCTCTCGCCCCCCCGCGATCGCTCCTCTCCACCCACGATCTCTCCTCTCCCTGCGATCTCTCTCACCCCCGCGTTCTCTCCTCTGCCCCTGGGATATCTCACTCTCCCCGCAATCTCTCTTTCTCCCCGTGATCTCTCTCTCCCCTGCGATCACTCTTTCCCCCGCGATCTCTCTCTCCCCCTCGATATCTCTTATCCCCCCGCGATCTCTCGCTCTCCCACGCGATGTCTCCTCTTCCCCGTGATCTCTCTCTCCCCCAGCGATCTCTATCTCCCCCGCGATCTGTCTCCCCCCGCGATCTCTCTCTCCCCGCGATATCTCTCTCCCCCCGTGATCTCTCTTTCCCCCCGCGATCTCTCCACTCCCCCACGATCTCTCTCCCCCGCGATCTCTCCTCTCCCCCGCGATCTCTCCTCTCCCCGCGCGATCACTCTCTCTCCCCGCGCGATCACTCTCTCCCCCCGCGAACTCTCTATCCCCGCGATCTCTCCTCTCCCCCGCGATCTCTCCTCTCCCCTGCGGTCTTTCCTCTCCACCGCGATCTCTCCCTCCCCCGCGATATCTCTCGCTCCCGCGATCTCCTCTCCCCGCAATCTCTCCTCTCCCCCCGCGATCTCTCCTCTCCCTCCGCGATCTCTCCTCTCCCTCCGCGATCTCTCCTCTCCCCCGCGATCTCTCCTCTCCCCCGCGATCTCTCCTCTCCCCCGCGATCTCTCCTCTCCCCCGCGATCTCTCCTCTCCCCCGCGATCTCTCCTCTCCCACCGCGATCTCTCCTCTCCCCCGCGATCTCTCCTCTCCCCCGGGATCTCTCCTCTCCCCCGCGATGTCTCCTCTCCCCCGCGATGTCTCCTCTCCCCCGCGATGTCTCCCCACCCCCGCGATGTCTCCTCTCCCCCGCGATGTCTCCTCTCCCCCGCGATGTCTCCTCTCCCCCGCGATGTCTCCTCTCCCCCGCGATGTCTCCTCTCCCCGCGATGTCTCCTCTCCCCCGCGATCTCTCCTCTCCCCCGCGATCTCTCCTCTCCCCTGCGATCTCTGCTCTCCCTCCATGATCTCTCCTCTCCCCCAGCGATATCTCCTCTCCCACCGCGATCTCTCCTCTCCCCGCGATCTCTCTGCTTCCCCCCCGCGAGCTCTCTCCCCCTGCAATCTCAATCTACCCCGCGATCTCCTCTCCCCGCGATCTCTCCTCTCCCCCGCGATCTCTCTCCACCCCGATCTCTCTCTCCCTCCGCGATCTCTCCTCCCCCCCGGCGATCTCTCCTCTCCACCGCGATCTCTCCTCTCCCCCGCGATCTCTCCTCTCCCCCGCGATCTCTCCTCTCCCCCGCGATGTATCCTCTCCCCCGCGATGTATCCTCTCCCCCGCGATCTCTCCTCTCCCCCGCGATCTCTCCTCTCCCCCGCGATCTCTCCTCTCCCCTGCGATCTCTGCCCACCCTCCATGATCGCTCCTCTCCCACAGCGATATCTCCTCTCCCTCCGCGATCTCTCCTCTCCCCGCGATCTCTCTGCTTCCCCCCCGCGAGCTCTCTCTCCCCTCGCAATCTCAATCTACCCCGCGATCTCCTCTCCCCGCGATCTCCTCTCCCCGCGATCTCTCCACTCCCCCACGATCTCTCTCCCCGCGATCTCTCTCCCATGATCACTCTCTCCCCCCGCGATCTGTCCTCTCCCCGGCGATCTCTCCTCTCCCACCACGATCACTCCTCTCCCCCGCGATCTCTCCTCTCCCCCGCGATCTATCGTCTCCGCCCGTGACCTCTCCTGTCCCCCGTGATCTCTCCCCCCCGCGATCTCTCTCTTCCCCGCGATCTCTCTCTTCCCCGCGATCTCTCTCTTCCCCGCAATCTCTCCTCTCCCCTGCGATCTCTCCTCTCCCTCCACGATCTCTCCTCTCCCCCGGCGATATCTCCTCTTCCACCGCGATCTCTCCACTCCCCGCGATCTCTCCTCTCCCCGCGATCTCTCCCCTGCGAACTCTCTCTCCCCCGCGATCGCTCTCTCGCCCCGCGATTGCTCTCTCGTCCCGCGATCGCTCTCTCGCCCCGCGATCGCTCTCTCGCCCCGCGATCTCTCTGTCGCCCCGCAATCTCTCTTCCCCCCGCGATCTCTCTTTCCCCCCGCGATTTCTCCTCTCCCCGCGATCTCTCTCCCCCCGCGATCTCTCTCCCCCCGCGATCTCTCTCCCTCCGCGATCTCTCTCACCCCCGCCATCTCTCTCGCCCCCGCGTTCTCCCTCTCCCGCGCGATCTCTCACCCCGCGATCTCTCTTTCCCCCTGTGCTCTTCTCTCCCCCCGCGATCTCTCTCTCCCCCAGCAATGTCTCCTCTCCCTCGGTGATCTCCCCTCTCCCCTACGATCTCTCCTCTCCCCCGCGATATCTCCTCTCCCCCTCGATCTCTCTCCCCTCCCCATCTCTCTCTCCACCTCGATCACTCTCTCTCCCCGCGAGATCTTTCTCCCCCCGTGAGATCTCTCTCCACTGCCATCTCTCTCTCCACCGCCATCTCTCTCCCCGGCCATCTCACTCTCCCCGCCATCTCTCTCTCCCCCGCCATCTCTCTCTCCTCCGCGTTCTGTCTCTCCCCCGCCATCTCTCTCTCCCCCGCGTTCTCTCTCTCCCCCGCTTTGTATTCCCCGCGATCTCTCTCTCCCCCAATGATCTCTCCTCACCCTCCATGATCTCTCCTCCCCCCCGCGATCTCTCCTCTCTCCCGCAATCTCTCCTCTCTCCCGCGATCTCTCTCTCCCCGCGATCTCTCCTCTCCCCCCGCGATCTCGTTCTCCCTGCGATCTCTCTCTCCCTCAGCGATCTCTCTCTCCCCCGCGATCTCTCCTCTCCCCCGCGATCTCTCCTCTCCCCCGCGATCTCTCCTCTTCCCCCGCGATCTCTCTCTTCCCCCGCGATCTCTCCTCTCCCCCGCGATCTCTCCCCCGCGATCTCTCCTCTCCCCCGCGATCTCTCCTCTCCCCCGCGATCTCTCCCCTCCCCCGCGATCTCTCCGATCCCCCGCGATCTCTCCTCTCCCCCGCGGTCTCTCCTCTCCCCCGCGATCTCTCCTCTCCCCCGCGATCTCTCCTCTCCCCCGCGATCTCTCCTCTCCCCCGCGATCTCTCCCCTCCCCCGCGATCTCTCCTCTCCCCCGCGATCTCTCCTCAGCCCCGCGATCTCTCCTCTCCCCCGCGATCTCTCCTCCCCCACGATCTCTCCTCTCCCCCGCGATCTCTGCTCTCCACCGCGATCTCTCCTCTCCCCCGCGATCTCTCCTCTCCCCCGCGATCTCTCCTCTCCCTCCGCGATCTCTCCTCCCCCCGGCGATCTCTTCTCTCCACTGCGATCTCTCCTCTCCCCCGCGATCTCTTCTCTCCCCCGCGATCTCTCCTCTCCCCCGCGATGTCTCCTCTCCCCCGCGATGTCTCCTCTCCCCCGTGATGTCTCCTCTCCCCCGTGATGTCTCCTCTCCCCCGCGATGTCTCCTCTCCCCCGCGATGTCTCCTCTCCCCCGCGATGTCTCCTCTCCCCGCGATGTCTCCTCTCCCCGCGATGCCTCCTCTCCCCCGCGATCTCTCCTCTCCCCCGCGATCTCTCCTCTCCTCCTGCGATCTCTCCTCTCCCCCCGCGATCACTCTCCCTCTCCGTTATCTCTTTCTCCCCCCACAATCTCACCTCTCCCCCGCGATCTCACACCTCCCCCGCGATCTCTCTCTCCCCCCGTGACCTCTCTCTCCCCCCGCCATCTCTCTCTCCCCCCGCCATCTCTCTCTCCCCCCGCGATCTCTCTCTCCCCCGCGATCTCTCTGCCCCGCGATCTCTCTCTCCCCCGCGATGTCTCTCTCCCCCAATGATCTCTCCTCTCCCTCCGCGATCCCCCTCTACCCCACGATCTCTCCTATCCCCCCGCGATCTCTATCTCCCCCGCGATCTCTCTCTGCCCCGCGATCTCTCTCCCCCGCGATCTCTCTCCTCCCCCGCAATCTCTCCTCTCCCCCGCGATCTTTCCTCTCTCCTCCCGCGATCTTTCCTCTCTGCCCGCGTGATCTCTCCTATCCCCGCAATCTCTCCTATCCCCCACGATCTCTCCTCTCCCCCGCGATCTCTCTCTACCCCCGTGATCTCTCTCTCTCCCCCGCGATCTCTCTCGCCCCCCCCGCGATCGCTCCTCTCCACCCACGATCTCTCCTCTCCCTGCGATCTCTCTCACCCCCGCGTTCTCTCCTCTGCCCCTGGGATATCTCACTCTCCCCGCAATCTCTCTTTCTCCCCGTGATCTCTCTCTCCCCTGCGATCACTCTTTCCCCCGCGATCTCTCTCTCCCCCTCGATATCTCTTATCCCCCCGCGATCTCTCGCTCTCCCACGCGATGTCTCCTCTTCCCCGTGATCTCTCTCTCCCCCAGCGATCTCTATCTCCCCCGCGATCTGTCTCCCCCCGCGATCTCTCTCTCCCCCCGTGATCTCTCTTTCCCCCCGCGATCTCTCCACTCCCCCACGATCTCTCTCCCCCGCGATCTCTCCTCTCCCCCGCGATCTCTCCTCTCCCCGCGTGATCAATCCTCTCCCCGCGCGATCACTCTCTCTCCCCGCGCGATCACTCTCTCCCCCCGCGAACTCTCTATCCCCGCGATCTCTCCTCTCCCCCGCGATCTCTCCTCTCCCCTGCGGTCTTTCCTCTCCACCGCGATCTCTCCCTCCCCCGCGATATCTCTCGCTCCCGCGATCTCCTCTCCCCGCAATCTCTCCTCTCCCCCCGCGATCTCTCCTCTCCCTCCGCGATCTCTCCTCTCCCTCCGCGATCTCTCCTCTCCCCCGCGATCTCTCCTCTCCCCCGCGATCTCTCCTCTCCCCTGCGATCTCTCCTCTCCCCCGCGATCTCTCCTCTCCCCCGCGATCTCTCCTCTCCCACCGCGATCTCTCCTCTCCCCCGCGATCTCTCCTCTCCCCCGGGATCTCTCCTCTCCCCCGCGATGTCTCCTCTCCCCCGCGATGTCTCCTCTCCCCCGCGATGTCTCCCCACCCCCGCGATGTCTCCTCTCCCCCGCGATGTCTCCTCTCCCCCGCGATGTCTCCTCTCCCCCGCGATGTCTCCTCTCCCCCGCGATGTCTCCTCTCCCCCGCGATGTCTCCTCTCCCCGCGATGTCTCCTCTCCCCCGCGATCTCTCCTCTCCCCCGCGATCTCTCCTCTCCCCTGCGATCTCTGCTCTCCCTCCATGATCTCTCCTCTCCCCCAGCGATATCTCCTCTCCCACCGCGATCTCTCCTCTCCCCGCGATCTCTCTGCTTCCCCCCCGCGAGCTCTCTCCCCCTGCAATCTCAATCTACCCCGCGATCTCCTCTCCCCGCGATCTCTCCTCTCCCCCGCGATCTCTCTTCTCCACCCCGATCTCTCTCTCCCTCCGCGATCTCTCCTCCCCCCCGGCGATCTCTCCTCTCCACCGCGATCTCTCCTCTCCCCCGCGATCTCTCCTCTCCCCCACGATCTTTCCTCTCCCCCGCGATGTATCCTCTCCCCCGCGATCTCTCCTCTCCCCCGCGATCTCTCCTCTCCCCTGCGATCTCTGCCCACCCTCCATGATCGCTCCTCTCCCCCAGCGATATCTCCTCTCCCTCCGCGATCTCTCCTCTCCCCGCGATCTCTCTGCTTCCCCCCCGCGAGCTCTCTCTCCCCTCGCAATCTCCTCTCCCCGCGATCTCTCCACTCCCCCACGATCTCTCTCCCCGCGATCTCTCTCCCATGATCACTCTCTCCCCCCGCGATCTGTCCTCTCCCCGGCGATCTCTCCTCTCCCACCACGATCACTCCTCTCCCCCGCGATCTCTCCTCTCCCCCGCGATCTATCGTCTCCGCCCGTGACCTCTCCTGTCCCCCGTGATCTCTCCCCCCCGCGATCTCTCTCTTCCCCGCGATCTCTCTCTTCCCCGCAATCTCTCCTCTCCCCTGCGATCTCTCCTCTCCCTCCACGATCTCTCCTCTCCCCCGGCGATATCTCCTCTTCCACCGCGATCTCTCCACTCCCCGCGATCTCTCCTCTCCCCGCGATCTCTCCCCTGCGAACTCTCTCTCCCCCGCGATCGCTCTCTCCCCCCGCCATCTCTCTCTCCCCCCGCCATCTCTCTCTCCCCCCGCGATCTCTCTCCCCCCGCGATCTCTCTCTCCCCCGCGATCTCTCTGCCCCGCGATCTCTCTCTCCCCCGCGATGTCTCTCTCCCCCAATGATCTCTCCTCTCCCTCCGCGATCCCCCTCTACCCCACGATCTCTCCTATCCCCCCGCGATCTCTATCTCCCCCGCGATCTCTCTCTGCCCCGCGATCTCTCTCCCCCGCGATCTCTCTCCTCCCCCGCAATCTCTCCTCTCCCCCGCGATCTTTCCTCTCTCCTCCCGCGATCTTTCCTCTCTGCCCGCGCGATCTCTCCTATCCCCGCAATCTCTCCTATCCCCCACGATCTCTCCTCTCCCCCGCGATCTCTCTCTACCCCCGTGATCTCTCTCTCTCCCCCGCGATCTCTCTCGCCCCCCCCGCGATCGCTCCTCTCCACCCACGATCTCTCCTCTCCCTGCGATCTCTCTCACCCCCGCGTTCTCTCCTCTGCCCCTGGGATATCTCACTCTCCCCGCAATCTCTCTTTCTCCCCGTGATCTCTCTCTCCCCTGCGATCACTCTTTCCCCCGCGATCTCTCTCTCCCCCTCGATATCTCTTATCCCCCCGCGATCTCTCGCTCTCCCACGCGATGTCTCCTCTTCCCCGTGATCTCTCTCTCCCCCAGCGATCTCTATCTCCCCCGCGATCTGTCTCCCCCCGCGATCTCTCTCTCCCCCCGTGATCTCTCTTTCCCCCCGCGATCTCTCCACTCCCCCACGATCTCTCTCCCCCGCGATCTCTCCTCTCCCCCGCGATCTCTCCTCTCCCCGCGTGTTCAATCCTCTCCCCGCGCGATCACTCTCTCTCCCCGCGCGATCACTCTCTCCCCCCGCGAACTCTCTATCCCCGCGATCTCTCCTCTCCCCCGCGATCTCTCCTCTCCCCTGCGGTCTTTCCTCTCCACCGCGGTCTCTCCCTCCCCCGCGATATCTCTCGCTCCCGCGATCTCCTCTCCCCGCAATCTCTCCTCTCCCCCCGCGATCTCTCCTCTCCCTCCGCGATCTCTCCTCTCCCTCCGCGATCTCTCCTCTCCCCTGCGATCTCTCCTCTCCCCCGCGATCTCTCCTCTCCCCCGCGATCTCTCCTCTCCCACCGCGATCTCTCCTCTCCCCCGCGATCTCTCCTCTCCCCCGGGATCTCTCCTCTCCCCCGCGATGTCTCCTCTCCCCCGCGATGTCTCCTCTCCCCCGCGATGTCTCCCCACCCCCGCGATGTCTCCTCTCCCCCGCGATGTCTCCTCTCCCCCGCGATGTCTCCTCTCCCCCGCGATGTCTCCTCTCCCCCGCGATGTCTCCTCTCCCCCGCGATGTCTCCTCTCCCCCGCGATGTCTCCTCTCCCCGCGATGTCTCCTCTCCCCCGCGATCTCTCCTCTCCCCCGCGATCTCTCCTCTCCCCTGCGATCTCTGCTCTCCCTCCATGATCTCTCCTCTCCCCCAGCGATATCTCCTCTCCCACCGCGATCTCTCCTCTCCCCGCGATCTCTCTGCTTCCCCCCCGCGAGCTCTCTCCCCCTGCAATCTCAATCTACCCCGCGATCTCCTCTCCCCGCGATCTCTCCTCTCCCCCGCGATCTCTCTTCTCCACCCCGATCTCTCTCTCCCTCCGCGATCTCTCCTCCCCCCCGGCGATCTCTCCTCTCCACCGCGATCTCTCCTCTCCCCCGCGATCTCTCCTCTCCCCCGCGATCTCTCCTCTCCCCCGCGATCTCTCCTCTCCCCCGCGATGTATCCTCTCCCCCGCGATCTCTCCTCTCCCCCGCGATCTCTCCTCTCCCCTGCGATCTCTGCCCACCCTCCATGATCGCTCCTCTCCCCCAGCGATATCTCCTCTCCCTCCGCGATCTCTCCTCTCCCCGCGATCTCTCTGCTTCCCCCCCGCGAGCTCTCTCTCCCCTCGCAATCTCAATCTACCCCGCGATCTCCTCTCCCCGCGATCTCTCCACTCCCCCACGATCTCTCTCCCCGCGATCTCTCTCCCATGATCACTCTCTCCCCCCGCGATCTGTCCTCTCCCCGGCGATCTCTCCTCTCCCACCACGATCACTCCTCTCCCCCGCGATCTCTCCTCTCCCCCGCGATCTATCGTCTCCGCCCGTGACCTCTCCTGTCCCCCGTGATCTCTCCCCCCCGCGATCTCTCTCTTCCCCGCGATCTCTCTCTTCCCCGCAATCTCTCCTCTCCCCTGCGATCTCTCCTCTCCCTCCACGATCTCTCCTCTCCCCCGGCGATATCTCCTCTTCCACCGCGATCTCTCCACTCCCCGCGATCTCTCCTCTCCCCGCGATCTCTCCCCTGCGAACTCTCTCTCCCCCGCGATCGCTCTCTCGCCCCGCGATTGCTCTCTCGTCCCGCGATCGCTCTCTCGCCCCGCGATCGCTCTCTCGCCCCGCGATCTCTCTGTCGCCCCGCAATCTCTCTTCCCCCCCGCGATCTCTCTTTCCCCCCGCGATTTCTCCTCTCCCCGCGATCTCTCTCCCCCCGCGATCTCTCTCCCCCCGCGATCTCTCTCGCCCCCGCGTTCTCCCTCTCCCGCGCGATCTCTCACCCCGCGATCTCTCTTTCCCCCTGTGCTCTTCTCTCCCCCCGCGATCTCTCTCTCCCCCAGCAATGTCTCCTCTCCCTCGGTGATCTCCCCTCTCCCCTACGATCTCTCCTCTCCCCCGCGATATCTCCTCTCCCCCTCGATCTCTCTCCCCTCCCCATCTCTCTCTCCACCTCGATCACTCTCTCTCCCCGCGAGATCTTTCTCCCCCCGTGAGATCTCTCTCCACTGCCATCTCTCTCTCCACCGCCATCTCTCTCCCCGGCCATCTCACTCTCCCCGCCATCTCTCTCTCCCCCGCCATCTCTCTCTCCTCCGCGTTCTGTCTCTCCCCCGCCATCTCTCTCTCCCCCGCGTTCTCTCTCTCCCCCGCTTTGTATTCCCCGCGATCTCTCTCTCCCCCAATGATCTCTCCTCACCCTCCATGATCTCTCCTCCCCCCCGCGATCTCTCCTCTCTCCCGCAATCTCTCCTCTCTCCCGCGATCTCTCTCTCCCCCGTGATCTCGCTCTCCCTGCGATCTCTCTCACCCCCTCGATCTCTCTCTCCCTGCGATCTCTCTCTCCCCGCGATCTCTCCTCTCCCCCCGCGATCTCGTTCTCCCTGCGATCTCTCTCTCCCTCAGCGATCTCTCTCTCCCCCGCGATCTCTCCTCTCCCCCGCGATCTCTCCTCTTCCCCCGCGATCTCTCTCTTCCCCCGCGATCTCTCCTCTCCCCCGCGATCTCTCCCCCGCGATCTCTCCTCTCCCCCGCGATCTCTCCCCTCCCCCGCGATCTCTCCGATCCCCCGCGATCTCTCCTCTCCCCCGCGATCTCTCCTCCCCCGCGATCTCTCCTCTCCCCCGCGATCTCTCCTCTCCCCCGCGATCTCTCCTCTCCCCCGCGATCTCTCCTCTCCCCCGCGATCTTTCCCCTCCCCCGCGATCTCTCCCCTCCCCCGCGATCTCTCCTCTCCCCCGCGATCTCTCCTCACCCCCGCGATCTCTCCTCTCCCCCGCGCTCTCTCCTCTCCCCCGCGATCTCTCCCCTCCCCCGCGATCTCTCCCCTCCCCCGCGATCTCTCCCCTCCCCCGCGATCTCTCCTCTCCCCGCGATCTCTCCTCTCCCCCGCGATCTCTCCTCTCCCCCGCGATCTCTCCTCTCCCCCGCGATCTCTCCTCTCCCCCGCGATCTCTCCTCTCCCTCGCGATCTCTCCTCTCCCCCGCGACCTCTCCTCTCCCCCGCGATCTCTCCTCTCCCCCGCGATCTCTCCTCTCCCCCGCGATCTCTGCTCTCCCTCCATGATCTCTCCTCTCCCCCGCGATCTCTCTCTCCCCCGCGATCTCTCTCCCCCCGATCTCTCACTCCCCCCGCGATCTCTCCTCTCCACCCCGCGATCTCTCCTTTCCCCCGCAATCTCTCTCTCTCCCGTGATCTCTCTCTCCCCTGCGATCACTCTTTCCCCCGCGATCTCTCTCTCCCCCGCGATATCTTTTATCCCCCCGCGATCTCTCTCTCCCCCGCGACCTCTCCTCTCCCCATCAGCTATCTCTCCCCCATGATCTCTCTCTACCCCCGCGAACTCTCGCTCTCCCACGTGATCTCTCCTCTTCCCCGCGATCTCTCTCTCCCCCCGCGATCTCTATCTCCCTGCGATCTGTCTCTCACCGCGATCTCTCTCTCCCCTGCGATCTCTCCTCTCCCCCGCGATCTCTCTTTCCCCCAGCGATCTCTCCTCTCCCCCGCGATCTCTCCTCTCCCCCACGATCTCTCCTCTCCCCCGCGATCTCTCCTCTCCCCCGCGATCTCTCCTCTCCCCCGCGATCTCTCCTCTCCCCCACGATCTCTCCTTGTCCCCCACGATCTCTCCTTGTCCCCCGCGATCTCTCCTCTCCCCCGCGATCTCTCCTCTCCCCCGGCGATATCTCCTCTCCCCGCGATCTCTCCTCTCCCCCAGCGATATCTCCTCTCCCTCACGATCTCTCTCCCCGCGATCTCTCTCGCCCGCGATCTCTCCTCTCCCGCCCGCGATCTCTCCTCTCCCCCGCGATCTCTCCTCTCCCCCGCGGTTTCTCCTCTCCCCGCGCGATCAGTCCTCTCCCCGCGCGATCACTCTCTCCCCCCGCGAACTCTCTCTTCCCGCGATCTCTCCTCTCCCCAGCGATCTCTCCTCTCCCCCGCGATCTCTCCTCTCCCCCGCGATCTCTCCACTCCCCCGCGATCTCTCCTCTCCCCCGCGATCTCTCCTCTCCCCCGTGATCTCTCCTCTCCCCCCGCGATCTCTCTGCTTCCCCCCCGCAATCTCACTCTACCCCGCGATCTCCTCTCCCCGCGATCTCTCCACTCCCCCGCGATCTCTCCTCTCCCACCGCGATCTCTCTGCTTCCCCCCCGCAATCTCACTCTACCCCGCGATCTCCTCTCCCCGCGATCTCTCCACTCCCCCACGATCTCTCTCGCCCGCGATCTCTCCCCTGCGAACTCTCTCTCCCCCGCGATCGCTCTCTCGCCCCGCGATCGCTCTCTCGTCCCGCGATCGCTCTCTCGCCCCGCGATCTCTCTGTCGCCCAGCAATCTCTCTTCCCCCTGCGATCTCTCTTTCCCCCCGCGATTTCTCCTCTCCTCGCGATCTCTCCTCCCCCCGCGATGTCTCTCCCTCCGCGATCTCTCTCCCTCCGCGATCTCTCTCACCCCCGCCATCTCTCTCACCCCCGCGTTCTCCCTCTCCCCCGCGATCTCTCACCCCGCGATCTCTCTCTCCCCCCGTGCTCTTCTCTACCCCTGCGATCTCTCTCTCCCCCAACAATGTCTCCTCTCCCTCGGTGATCTCCCCTCTCCCCTACGATCTCTCCTCTCCCCCATGATCTCTCCTCTCCCCCGTGATCTCTCCTCTCCCCCCGCGATCTCTCCTCTCCCCCGTGATCTCTCCTCCCCCACGATCTCTCCTCTCCCCCGTGATCTCTCCTCTCCCCCAGGATCTCTCCTCTCCCACCGCGATCTCTCCTCCCCCACGATCTCTCCTCTCCCCCGCGATCTCCCCTCTCCCCCACGATCTCTCCCTCCCCCGCGATATCTCTTGCCCCCGCGATCTCTTCTCCCCCGGCGATATCTCCTTTCCCTTCGATTTCTCCTCTCCCTCCACGATCTCTCCTCACCCCCGGCGATATCTCCTCTCCCCGCGATCTCTCCTCTCCCCCGCGCTCTCTCCTCTCCCCCGCGATCTCTCCCCTCCCCTGCGATCTCTCCCCTCCCCCGCGATCTCTCCCCTCCCCCGCGATCTCTCCCCTCCCCCGCGATCTCTCCCCTCCCCCGCGATCTCTCCCCTCCCCCGCGATCTCTCCTCTCCCCCGCGATCTCTCCTCTACCCCGCGATCTCTCCTCTCCCCCGCGATCTCTCCTCTCCCCCGCGATCTCTCCTCTCTCCTCTCCCCCGCGATCTCTCCTCTCCCCCGCGATCTCTCCTCTCCCCCGCGATCTCTCCTCTACCCCGCGATCTCTCCTCTCCCCCGCGATCTCTCCTCTCCCCCGCGATCTCTCCTCTCCCCCGCGATCTCTCCTCTCCCCCGCGATCTCTCCTCTCCCCTGCGATCTCTGCTCTCCCTCCATGATCTCTCCTCTCCCCCAGCGACATCTCCTCTCCCACCGCGATCTCTCCTCTCCCCGCGATCTCTCTGCTTCCCCCCCGCGAGCTCTTTCCCCCCGCAATCTCAATCTACCCCGCGATCTCCTCTCCCCGCGATCTCTCCACTCCCCCACGATCTCTCTCCCCGCGATCACTCTCGCCCGCGATCTCTCTCCCACGATCACTCTCTCCCCCCGCGATCTCTCCTCTCCCCGGCGATCTCTCCTCTCCCACCACGATCACTCCTCTCCCCTGCGATCTCTCCTCTCCCCCGCGATCTCTACTCTCCCCCGCGATCTATCCTCTCCGCCCGTGACCTCTCCTGTCCCCCGTGATCTCTCCCCCCTGCGACCTCTCTCTTCCCCGCGATCTCTCTCTTCCCCGCGTTCTCTCCTCTCCCCTGCGATCTCTCCTCTCCCTCCGCGATCTCTCCTCTCCCCCGGCGATATCTCCTCTCCCACCGCGATCTCTTCTCTCCCCGCAATCTCTCCTCTCCTCGCGATCTCTCCACTCCCCGCGATCTCTCCTCTCCCCGCAATCTCTCCCCTGCGAACTCTCTCTCCCCCGCGATCGCTCTCTCGCCCCGCGATCGCTCTCTCGCCCCGCGATCGCTCTCTCGCCCCGCGATCTCTCTGTCGCCCCGCAATCTCTCTTCCCCCTGCGATCTCTCTTTCCCCCCGCGATTTCTCCTCTCCTCGCGATCTCTCCTCCCCCCGCGATGTCTCTCCCTCCGCGATCTCTCTCCCTCCGCGATCTCTCTCACCCCCGCCATCCCGCCATCTCTCTCTCCCCCGCGATCTCTCACCCCGCGATCTCTCTCTCTCCCCGTGCTCTTCTCTCCCCCCGCGATCTCTCTCTCCCCCAACAATGTCTCCTCTCCCTCGGTGATCTCCCCTCTCCCCTACGATCTCTCCTCTCCCCCATGATCTCTCCTCTCCCCCGTGATCTCTCCTCTCCCCCCGCGATCTCTCCTCTCCCCCGTGATCTCTCCTCCCCCACGATCTCTCCTCTCCCCCGTGATCTCTCCTCTCCCACGCGATCTCTCCTCTCCCACCGCGATCTCTCCTCCCCCACGATCTCTCCTCTCCCCCGCGATCTCCCCTCTCCCCCACGATCTCTCCCTCCCCCGCGATATCTCTTGCCCCCGCGATCTCTCCTCTCCCCCGGCGATATCTCCTCTCCCTTCGATTTCTCCTCTCCCTCCACGATCTCTCCTCACCCCCGGCGATATCTCCTCTCCCCGCGATCTCTCCACTCCCCCACGATCTCTCTCGCACGCGATCTCTCCTCTCCCCCGCGATCTCTCCTCTGTCTGTGTGATCAATCCTCTCCCCGCGCGACCACTCTCTCCCCCCGCGAACTCTCTATCCCCGCGATCTCTCCTCTCCCCCGCGATCTCTCCTCTCCCCCGCGATCTCTCCTCTCCCCCGCGATCTCTCCTCTGCCCTGCGATCTCTCCTCTCCCCCGCGATCTCTCTTCTCCACCCCGATCTCTCTCTCCCTCCGCGATCTCTCCTCCCCCCCGGCGATCTCTCCTCTCCACCGCGATCTCTCCTCTCCCCCGCGATCTCTCCTCTCCCCCGCGATGTCTCCTCTCCCCCGCGATGTATCCTCTCCCCCATGATCACTCTCTCCCCCCGCGATCTGTCCTCTCCCCGGCGATCTCTCCTCTCCCACCACGATCACTCCTCTCCCCCGCGATCTCTCCTCTCCCCCGCGATCTATCGTCTCCGCCCGTGACCTCTCCTGTCCCCCGTGATCTCTCCCCCCCGCGATCTCTCTCTTCCCCGCGATCTCTCTCTTCCCCGCAATCTCTCCTCTCCCCTGCGATCTCTCCTCTCCCTCCACGATCTCTCCTCTCCCCCGGCGATATCTCCTCTTCCACCGCGATCTCTCCACTCCCCGCGATCTCTCCTCTCCCCGCGATCTCTCCCCTGCGAACTCTCTCTCCCCCGCGATCGCTCTCTCGCCCCGCGATTGCTCTCTCGTCCCGCGATCGCTCTCTCGCCCCGCGATCGCTCTCTCGCCCCGCGATCTCTCTGTCACCCCGCAATCTCTCTTCCCCCCGCGATCTCTCTTTCCCCCCGCGATTTCTCCTCTCCCCGCGATCTCTCTCCCCCCGCGATCTCTCTCCCCCCGCGATCTCTCTCCCTCCGCGATCTCTCTCACCCCCGCCATCTCTCTCGCCCCCGCGTTCTCCCTCTCCCGCGCGATCTCTCACCCCGCGATCTCTCTTTCCCCCTGTGCTCTTCTCTCCCCCCGCGATCTCTCTCTCCCCCAGCAATGTCTCCTCTCCCTCGGTGATCTCCCCTCTCCCCTACGATCTCTCCTCTCCCCCGCGATATCTCCTCTCCCCCTCGATCTCTCTCCCCTCCCCATCTCTCTCTCCCCCTCGATCACTCTCTCTCCCCGCGAGATCTTTCTCCCCCCGTGAGATCTCTCTCCACTGCCATCTCTCTCTCCACCGCCATCTCTCTCCCCGGCCATCTCACTCTCCCCGCCATCTCTCTCTCCCCCGCCATCTCTCTCTCCTCCGCGTTCTGTCTCTCCCCCGCCATCTCTCTCTCCCCCGCTTTGTATTCCCCGCGATCTCTCTCCCCGCGATCTCTCTCTCCCCCAATGATCTCTCCTCACCCTCCATGATCTCTCCTCCCCCCGCGATCTCTCCTCTCTCCCGCAATCTCTCCTCTCTCCCGCGATCTCTCTCTCCCCCGCGATCTCGCTCTCCATGCGATCTCTCTCACCCCCTCGATCTCTCTCTCCCTGCGATCTCTCTCTCCCCGCGATCTCTCCTCTCCCCCCGCGATCTCGTTCTCCCTGCGATCTCTCTCTCCCTCAGCGATCTCTCCTTCCCCCGCGATCTCTCCTCTTCCCCCGCGATCTCTCTCTTCCCCCGCGATCTCTCTCTTCCCCCGCGATCTCTCCTCTCCCCCGCGATCTCTCCTCTCCCCCGCGATCTCTCCGATCCCCCGCGATCTCTCCTCTCCCCCGCGATCTCTCCTCTCCCCCGCGATCTCTCCTCTCCCCGCGATCTCTCCCCTCCCCCGCGATCTCTCCCCTCCCCCGCGATCTCTCCCTCCCCGCGATCTCTCCTCTCCCCTGCGATCTCTCCTCTCCCCCGCGATCTCTCCTCACCCCCGCGATCTCTCCTCTCCCCCGCGCTCTCTCCTCTCCCCCGCGATCTCTCCCCTCCCCCGCGATCTCTCCCCTCCCCCGCGATCTCTCCTCTCCCCGCGATCTCTCCTCTCCCCCGCGATCTCTCCTCTACCCCGCGATCTCTGCTCTCCCCCGCGATCTCTCCTCTCCCCCGCGATCTCTCCTCTCCCCCGCGATCTCTCCTCTACCCCGCGACCTCTCCTCTACCCCGCGATCTCTCCTCTCCCCCGCGATCTCTCCTCTCCCCCGCGATCTCTCCCCTCCCCCGCGATCTCTCCCCTCCCCCGCGATCTCTCCCCTCCCCCGCGATCTCTCCTCTCCCCCGCGATCTCTCCTCTCCACCCCGCGATCTCTCCTTTCCCCCGCAATCTCTCTCTCTCCCGTGATCTCTCTCTCCCCTGCGATCACTCCTCTCCCCATCAGCTATCTCTCCCCCATGATCTCTCTTTCCCCCGCGATCTCTCTCTCCCCCCGCGATATCTTTTATCCCCCCGCGATCTCTCTCTCCCCCGCGACCTCTCCTCTCCCCATCAGCTATCTCTCCCCCATGATCTCTCTTTACCCCCGCGACCTCTCGCTCTCCCACGTGATCTCTCCTCTTCCCCGCGATCTCTCTCTCCCCCCGCGATCTCTATCTCCCCGCGATCTGTCTCTCACCGCGATCTGTCTCTCCCCTGCGATCTCTCCTCTCCCCCGCGATCTATCTTTCCCCCAGCGATCTCTCCTCTCCCCCGCGATCTCTCCTCTCCCCCGCGATCTCTCCTCTCCCCCGCGATCTCTCCTCTCCCCCACGATCTCTCCTTGTCCCCCACGATCTCTCCTTGTCCCCCGCGATCTCTCCTCTCCCCCCGCTACCTCTCCTCTCCCCCCGCTATCTCTCCTCTACCCCCGCTATCTCTCCCCCGCGATCTCTCCTTTCCCCCGCGATCTCTCCTTTCCCCCGGGATCTCTCCTCTCCCCCGCGATCTCTCCTCTCCCCCGGCGATATCTCCTCTCCCCGCGATCTCTCCTCTCCCCCAGCGATATCTCCTCTCCCTCACGATCTCTCTCCCCGCGATCTCTCCTCTCCCGCCCGCGATCTCTCCTCTCCCCCGCGATCTCTCCTCTCCCCAGCGATCTCTCCTCTCCCCCGCGATCTCTCCTCTCCCCCGCGATCTCTCCACTCCCCCGCGATCTCTCCTCTCCCCCGCGATCTCTCCTCTCCCCCGCGATCTCTCCTCAACCCTGCGATCTCTGCTCTCCTCTCCACCAGCGATATCTCCTCTCCACACGCGATCTCTCCTCTCCCCCCGCGATCTCTCTGCTTCCCCCCCGCAATCTCACTCTACCCCGCGATCCCCTCTCCCCGCGATCTCTCCACTCCCCCACGATCTCTCTCGCCCGCGATCTCTCTCCCACGATCACTCTCTCCCCCCGCGATCTCCCTCCCCCGCGATCTCCCTCCCCCCGCGATCTCCCTCCCCCGCGATCTCCCTCTCCCCGCAATCTCTCCTCTCCCCGCGATCTCTCCTCTCCCCCGCGATCTCTCCTCTCCCCCGTGATCTCTCCTCTCCCCCGCGATCTCTCCTCTCCCCCGCGATCTCTCCTCTCCCCCCTGATCTCTCCTGTCCCCCGCGATCTCCCCTTTTCCCCCGCGATCTCTCCTCTCCCCCGCGATCTCTCCCCTCCCCCGCGACCTCTCCTCTCCCCCGCAATCGTTCCTTTCCCCGCGATCTCTCCTCTCCCCCGCGATCTCTCCACTCCCCCGCGATCTCTCCTCTCCCTCCGCGATCTCTCCTCTCCCCCGGCGATCTTTCCTCTCCCACCGTGATCTCTCCTCTCCCCCGTGATCTCTCCTCTCCCCCGCGATCTCTCCTCTCCCCCGCGATCTCTCCTCTCCCCCGCAA
The DNA here is from genome assembly GCF_052327205.1 of Somniosus microcephalus. Lineage (NCBI taxonomy): Eukaryota > Metazoa > Chordata > Chondrichthyes > Squaliformes > Somniosidae > Somniosus > Somniosus microcephalus. Next base: position 2,313 of record NW_028226315.1, on the reverse strand, counting down.
TCTCTCTCTCCCCCCGCTATCTCGCTCTCCCTGCGATCTCTCTCTCCCCCGCGATCTCTCTCTCCCCACGTTCTCTCTCTTCCCCAGCGATCTCTCTCTCCCCGCGATCTCTCCTCTCCTCCGCGATCTCTCCTCCCCTCCGCGATCTCTCCTCTCCCCCGCGATCTCTCCTCTCCCCCGCGATCTCTCCTCTCCCCCGCGATCTCTCCTCTCCTCCTCGATCTCTCCTCCCCTCCGCGATCTCTCCTCTCCCCCGCGATCTCTCCTCTCCCCCGCGATCTCTGCTCTCCCCCGCGATCTCTGCTCTCCCCCGCAATCTCTGCTCTCCCCCGTGATCTCTCCTCTCCCCCCCGATCTCTCACTGCCCCCGCGATCTCTCCTCTCTACCCCGCGATCTCTCCTTTCCCCTGCAATCTCCCTCTCCCCCGCGATATCTTTCATCCCCCCGCGATCTCTCTCTCCCCTGCGACCTCTCCTCTCCCCGTAAGCTCTCTCTCCCCCATGATCTCTCTCTACCCCCGCGATCTCTCGCTCTCCCACGCGATCTCTCCTCTTCCCCACGCGATCTCTCCTCTTCCCCGCGATCACTCTCTCCCCCGCGATCCCTATCTCCCCCGCGATCTGTCTCTCGCCGCGATCTCTCTCTCCCCAGCGATCTCTCCTCTCCCCCGCGATCTCTCCCCTCCACACCCGATCTCTCCTCTCACCGCGACCTTTCCTCTCCCCGCGATCTCTCCTCTCCCCCACGATCTCTCCTCTGCCCCGCGATCTCTCCTCTCTCCCGCGATCTCTCCTCTCCCCCGCAACCTCTCCTCTCCCCCGCGATCTCTCCTCGTCCCCGCGATCTCTCCTCTCCCTGCGCGATCAGTCCTCTCCCCGCGCGATCACTCTCTCCCCCCGCGAACTCTCTCTTACCGCGATCTCTCCTCTCCCCAGCGATCTCTCCTCTCCCCCGCGATCACTCCTCTCCCCCGCGATCTCTCCTCTCCCCCGCGATCTCTCCTCTCCCCTGCGATCTCTGCTCTCCTCTCCCCCAGTGATATCTCCCCTCCCACCGTGATCTCTCCTCTCCCCCCGCGATCTCTCTGCTTCCCCCCCGCGATCTCTCTGCTTCCCCCCCGCAATCTCACTCTACCCCGCGATCACCTCTCCTTGCGATCTCTCCACTCCCCCACGATCTCTCTCGCTCGTGATCTATCTCCCACGATCACTCTCTCCCCCCGCGATCTCCCTACCCCCGCGATCTCCCTCTCCCCGTGATCTCTCCTCTCCCCCGCGATCTCTCCTCTCCCCCACAATCTCTCCTCTCCCCCCATGATCTCTCCTGTCCCCCGCGATCTCCCCTCTTCCCCCGCGATCTCTCCTCTCCCCCGCGATCTCTCCTCTCCCCCGCTATCTCTCTCTTACCCTGTGATATCTCTCTTCCCCCGTGATCTCTCTCTTCCCCGCGATCGTTCCTTTCCCCGCGATCTCTCCTCTCCCCCGTGATCTCTCCTCTCCCCTGCGATCTCTCCTCTCCCCCCGTGATCTCTCCTCTCCCCCGGCGATCTCTCCTCTCCCACCGCGATCTCTCCTCTCCCCCGCGATCTCTCCTCTCCCCGCGATCTCTCCTCTCCCACGCGATCTCTCCTCTCCCCCGCGATCTCTCCTCTCCCCCGCGATCTCTCCTCTGCCCCGCGATCTCTCCTCTCCCCCGCGATCTCTCCTCTCCCCGCGATCTCTCCTCTCCCGCGATCTCTCCTCTCCCCCGCGATCTCTCCTCTCCCCCGCGATCTCTCCTCTCCCCCGCGATCTCTCCTCTCCTCCGCGATCGATCCTCTCCCCCCGCCATCTCTCCTGTCCCCCTTAATCTCTCCTCTTCCCCCGCGATCGATCCTCTCCCCCCGCCATCTCTCCTGTCCCCTTAATCTCTCCTCTTCCCCCGCGATCTCTCCTCTCCCCGCGATCTCTCCTCTCCCCCGCTATCTCTCTCTTACCCCGCGATCTCTCTCTTCCCCCGGGATCTCTCTCTTCCCCGCGATCGTTCCTTTCCCCGCGTTCTCTCCTCTCCCCCGCGTTCTCTCCTCTCCCCCGTGATCTCTCCTCTCCCCCGCGATCTCTCCTCTCCCCCGCGATCTCTCCTCTCCCTCCGCGATCTCTCCTCTCCCCCGCGATCTCTCCTCTCCCCCGCGATCTCTCCTCTCCCCCGTGATCTCTCCTCTCCCCTGCGATCTCTCCTGTTCCGCGCGATCTCTCCTCTCCCCCGGCGATCTCTCTTGCCCCGCGATCTCTCTCTTCCCCCATGATCTCTCTCTTCTCAGCGATCATTCCTCT
>NW_028226314.1:35000-47500 GCF_052327205.1 Somniosus microcephalus | reverse complement strand
GCTGCGCCGACACCCTCTCTCTCTGACTCGCCGTGTGCATGCCCGTCTTGTCACCAGCGACAGAAACGAGAGGAAACCCCGAAATAGCCTGAACACCAGCCTCTCTCTATACTGGGCCGGCCCGGGGACTCCCACTACGGACGCGAGTCACCAAATCGGTCGTACGGGCCCACTGAGCGCACAACACAGGGAATCTCGTTGCAAACACTGCGTGTGCATACGTTGCTCACAAAGCTCAATGGGGTCACAGGCCCTGACCCGCTCAGAGGCACCTGTGTGACAAGACAACAAATGGAACTCGCTGGAATGTTTCTGCTGTCTTGTCATTTTAGACGGACCCACTGAGCGCACAACACAGTGGAACTCTCTGACAAACACTGCTTGTGCGTTAGCCCCAGTAAACAACTCAGCGGGGGTCACAGGCCCTGACCCGTTCAGAGGCACCTGTGTGACAAGACAACAAATGAAACTCGCTGGAATGTTTCTGCTGTCTTGTCATTTTAGACGGACCCACTGAGCGCACAACACAGTGGAACTCTCTGACAAAACACTGCTTGTGCATTAGCCCCAGTAAACAACTCAGTGGGGTCACAGGCCCTGACCGGTTCAGAGGCACCTGTGTGACAAGACAACAAATGAAACTTTAAAGACGCTGGCATGTACATCTTGTTTCTGCTGTCTTGGACGGGCCCACTGAGCGCACAACACAGGGGAACTTGGTGCAAACACTGCGTGTGCATAAGCCACAAAACACAAGCTCAGTGGGGTCACAGGCCCTGACCGGTTCAGAGGCACCTGTGTGACAGACAGCAAATGAAACTTAGACGCTGGAATTATTTATATGTTTCTGCTGTCTGTCTACGATTTCAGATTCACACTTAGAGTTTTTTGTCATTAAGTCATAAAAGCCACAAAACCACTTTAATATGACTTTCCAATACTCTTTGAAAGGTCTCTATATTGATAAAATGAGCCTTTTAGCAAAGTAACACTTTTCGGGCATTTTCAAAGTGCTCCCGCTGAGTGAATTTTGTTCTGAAAATCGTGTTCCCGAAAATCTCCGGGCACCCCGCCAACCCCCCCTGCCAGAAATGACAAGTGTCAAATCAGCGGGTCAAACGGCCACCTCTATCCGACCAGGAGCACCCAAATCCCCGCAAATGGCACTTTTTTTTTTCTTCATCGGGACTTCCGACGAGGTTAATGATTTCCCAAACTGCAACTCATTAACTATGTCCTGAGACACTTGCCAGAAATGACACATGTCAATTTGGCGGTAGCAAATCACTTTCCCAGGCCGGGAAGCAACACCCGAGGCCCGCAAAAGGCGGCCGAATATTTTCTCATCGGACTTCCGCGTTTTGGTTAATCATGTCTCGAAATCGTTAAATGCACATGTCAATTCGGCGGGAGCAATTCACTTTCCCAAGCCGGAAAGCATCACCGGAGGCCCGCTTGAAGGGCCCTAATATTTTCTCATCGGACTTCCGCGTTTTGGTTAATCATGTCTCGAAATCGTTAAATGCACATGTCAATTCGGCGGGAGCAACTCACTTTCCCAGGCCGGGAAGCAACACCCGAGGCCCGCAAAAGGCGGCCGAATATTTTCTCATCGGACTTCCATATTTTGGGGGTTGGATTCTCTCCCGCATTCCAGCCCCCTGGCCACGGGTCGCTCATTCACTTTCAGCCCGGGCCTTGCCAATTTGGTTAATCAGTTAGCCATGCACCAGACTCGGCCTCGCCTTTTTCATTTATGGTTAATGATGTGCCCAGGCTGGGACTTAGTCTCTCCAGCAGCCAAAACTTTTCACTGGTTAATGAGGTGCCCAGCCCGGCACTTAGTCTCTCTCCCCAGCAAGCTTACTTGGTCGGCCGACATTTGGATCCATTTTCGGGGCTTAATCGGGTCGAATACGGTCCCTTACGCAAGGGGAGCCGAAGCCCCGGCCTCTGCCAGGCGTCAGGCTGCCGTTTTTTAAGCCCGACCAAAAACCCGAAAATTGGTTAAAAATGGAAATAAATTTCCACCCAAAAAGGGTTAAAAGTCGGTTGGACGGCAGCCCTGGTCGGTCTCTGCAGACCTGGAGGCCCTAGACAGTAATCTGGAAAACAGACAAAGTCTCGAGAAACCACCTCCTACCATTCTCCAGGTACCCCGCCAATCCCCCCTGCCAGAAATGACAAGTGTCAAATCAGCGGGACGGATTTGACTTTTGTGACCGACCGCTGGAACTTTTTTCGGCTACAGGCAGTCAAATTTTTCTCCTTCCGGACTTCCAGTACAACTTTGAACGGCCATATCTCCGCACTCCCGCGTCGGAGCCAAGCCGTTTTTACACCGTTAGACGCGGCTTCCCGTGCCCGTTCGAATGCCGCCCTGCTCGGCGGAAAAGGAGAATTTTTTTATTTTTCGGCCGATTTCGGGAAAAAAAATTCCCGCTCTGAACTCGGATTTTTCGGCTTTAATCGTTTCGTATACGGTCCCTTACGCAAGGGAGCCGAAGCCCCGGCCTCTGCCGGGCGTCAGGCTGCCGTTTTTAAGCCCGACCAAAAACCCGAAAATTGGTTAAAAATGGAAATAAATTTCCACCCAAAAAGGGTTAAAAGTCGGTTGGACGGCAGCCCGGGTCGGTCTCTGCAGACCTGGAGGCCCTAGACAGTAATCTGGAAAACAGATAAAGTCTCGAAAAACCACCTCCTACCATTCTCCAGGTACCCCGCCAATCCCCCCTGCCAGAAATGACAAGTGTCAAATCAGCGGGACGGATTTGACTTTTGTGACCGACCGCTGGAACTTTTTTCGGCTACAGGCAGTCAAATTTTTCTCCTTCCGGACTTCCAGTACAACTTTGAACGGCCATATCTCCGCACTCCCGCGTCGGAGCCAAGCCGTTTTTACACCGTTAGACGCGGCCTCCCGTGCCCGTTCGAATGCCACCCTGCTCGGCGGAAAAGGAGACATTTTTTTTTTTCCGGCCGTTTTCGGGAAAAAATTTTCCCGCTCTGAACTCCGATTTTACGCCTTTAATCGATTCGGAGACGGTCGCTTACGCAAGGGAGGCGAAGCCCGGGCCTCTGCCGGGCGTCAGCCTGCCGTATGTAAGCCCGTCCGAAGCATGAGTTCCCACTTTTGGTTATCCAGTTGTCAATTTTAAAATTTCAGTTAATCAGTTGCCTGCTTGGTTAATCATTTGTCGCTCTGACATTTGGTTAACCAGTTGTCGATGTTCGAAATTCAGTTAATGAGTTGCCTCTTTGAAATTTCAGTTAATGAGTTGGCCCTTTGGTTACTCATTTGTCCCTGTGTCTTTTGGTTAACCAGTTGTCGATGTTCGAAATTCAGTTAATGAGTTGCCTCCTTGGTTACTCATTTGTCGCTCTGGCTTTTGGTTAACCAGTTGTCGATGGTCAAAATTACAGTTAATGAGTTGCCTCTTTGAAATTTCAGTTAATGAGTTGGCCCTTTGGTTACTCATTTGTCCCTGTGTCTTTTGGTTAACCAGTTGTCGATGTTCGAAATTCAGTTAATGAGTTGCCTCCTTGGTTAATCATTTGTCGCTCTGACTCTTGGTTAACCAGTTGTCGATGTTCAAAATTTCAGTTAATGAGCTGCTCTTATGTTCTATGATTTCCTACCTTGACAACTCATTAACCAGTGTTTCAAACAATGCACCAGGCCATTTGACGACCCCAACTCGGTTCCACAAGCGGGAAAGCAGCACCCCAAGGCCCGGTAAGGGGGCCGAATACATTCCCATCGTGAATTCCGTCACAAATGTGAATGACAAGTTTTCAGTTAATCAGTTGCCTGCTTGGTTACTCATTTGTCGCTCTGACATTTGGTTAACCAGTTGTCGATGTTCAAATTTCAGTTAATGAGTAGCCTCTTTGAAATTTCAGTTAATGAGTTGGCCCTTTGGTTACTCATTTGTCCCTGTGTCTTTTGGTTACCCAGTTGTCGATGTTCGAAATTCAGTTAATGAGTTGCCTCCTTGGTTAATCATTTGTCGCTCTGACTCTTGGTTAACCAGTTGTCGATGTTCGAAATTCAGTTAATGAGTTGCCTCCTTGGTTAATCATTTGTCGCTCTGGCTTTTGGTTAACCAGTTGTCGATGTTCAAAATTTCAGTTAATGAGCTGCTCTTATGTTCTATGATTTCCTACCTTGACAACTCATTAACCAGTGTTTCAAACAATGCACCAGGCCATTTGACGACCCCAACTCGGTTCCACAAGCGGGAAAGCAGCACCCCAAGGCCCGGTAAGGGGGCCGAATACATTCCCATCGTGAATTCCGTCCCAAATGTGAATGACAAGTTTTCAGTTAATCAGTTGCCTGCTTGGTTACTCATTTGTCGCTCTGACATTTGGTTAACCAGTTGTCGATGTTCAAAATTTCAGTTAATGAGTTGCCTCTTTGAAATTTCAGTTAATGAGTTGGCCCTTTGGTTACTCATTTGTCCCTGTGTCTTTTGGTTACCCAGTTGTCGATGTTCGAAATTCAGTTAATGAGTTGCCTCCTTGGTTACTCATTTGTCGCTCTGACTCTTGGTTAACCAGTTGTCGATGTTCGAAATTCAGTTAATGAGTTGCCTCCTTGGTTAATCATTTGTCGCTCTGGCTTTTGGTTAACCAGTTGTCGATGTTCAAAATTTCAGTTAATGAGTTGCCTCTTTGAAATTTCAGTTAATGAGTTGGCCCTTTGGTTACTCATTTGTCCCTGTGTCTTTTGGTTAACCAGTTGTCGATGTTCGAAATTCAGTTAATGAGTTGCCTCCTTGGTTAATCATTTGTCGCTCTGGCTTTTGGTTAACCAGTTGTCGATGTTCAAAATTTCAGTTAATGAGTTGCCTCTTTGAAATTTCAGTTAATGAGTTGGCCCTTTGGTTACTCATTTGTCCCTGTGTCTTTTGGTTCACCAGTTGTCGATGTTCGAAATTCAGTTAATGAGTTGCCTCCTTGGTTAATCATTTGTCGCTCTGGCTTTTGGTTAGCCAGTTGTCGATGTTCAAAATTTCAGTTAATGAGCTGCTCTTATGTTCTATGATTTCCTACCTTGACAACTCATTAACCAGTGTTTCAAACAATGCACCAGGCCATTTGACGACCCCAACTCGGTTCCACAAGCGGGAAAGCAGCACCCCAAGGCCCGGTAAGGGGGCCGAATACATTCCCATCGTGAATTCCGTCCCAAATGTGAATGACAAGTTTTCAGTTAATCAGTTGCCTGCTTGGTTACTCATTTGTCGCTCTGACATTTGGTTAACCAGTTGTCGATGTTCAAAATTTCAGTTAATGAGTTGCCTCTTTGAAATTTCAGTTAATGAGTTGGCCCTTTGGTTACTCATTTGTCCCTGTGTCTTTTGGTTACCCAGTTGTCGATGTTCGAAATTCAGTTAATGAGTTGCCTCCTTGGTTAATCATTTGTCGCTCTGACTCTTGGTTAACCAGTTGTCGATGTTCGAAATTCAGTTAATGAGTTGCCTCCTTGGTTAATCATTTGTCGCTCTGGCTTTTGGTTAACCAGTTGTCGATGTTCAAAATTTCAGTTAATGAGTTGCCTCTTTGAAATTTCAGTTAATGAGTTGGCCCTTTGGTTACTCATTTGTCCCTGTGTCTTTTGGTTAACCAGTTGTCGATGTTCGAAATTCAGTTAATGAGTTGCCTCCTTGGTTAATCATTTGTCGCTCTGGCTTTTGGTTAACCAGTTGTCGATGTTCAAAATTTCAGTTAATGAGTTGCCTCTTTGAAATTTCAGTTAATGAGTTGGCCCTTTGGTTACTCATTTGTCCCTGTGTCTTTTGGTTAACCAGTTGTCGATGTTCGAAATTCAGTTAATGAGTTGCCTCCTTGGTTAATCATTTGTCGCTCTGGCTTTTGGTTAACCAGTTGTCGATGTTCAAAATTTCAGTTAATGAGCTGCTCTTATGTTCTATGATTTCCGACCTTGACAACTCATTAACCAGTGTTTCAAACAATGCACCAGGCCATTTGACGACCCCAACTCGGTTCCACAAGCGGGAAAGCAGCACCCCAAGGCCCGGTAAGGGGGCCGAATACATTCCCATCGTGAATTCCGTCCCAAATGTGAATGACAAGTTTTCAGTTAATCAGTTGCCTGCTTGGTTACTCATTTGTCGCTCTGACATTTGGTTAACCAGTTGTCGATGTTCAAATTTCAGTTAATGAGTAGCCTCTTTGAAATTTCAGTTAATGAGTTGGCCCTTTGGTTACTCATTTGTCCCTGTGTCTTTTGGTTACCCAGTTGTCGATGTTCGAAATTCAGTTAATGAGTTGCCTCCTTGGTTAATCATTTGTCGCTCTGACTCTTGGTTAACCAGTTGTCGATGTTCGAAATTCAGTTAATGAGTTGCCTCCTTGGTTAATCATTTGTCGCTCTGGCTTTTGGTTAACCAGTTGTCGATGTTCAAAATTTCAGTTAATGAGCTGCTCTTATGTTCTATGATTTCCTACCTTGACAACTCATTAACCAGTGTTTCAAACAATGCACCAGGCCATTTGACGACCCCAACTCGGTTCCACAAGCGGGAAAGCAGCACCCCAAGGCCCGGTAAGGGGGCCGAATACATTCCCATCGTGAATTCCGTCCCAAATGTGAATGACAAGTTTTCAGTTAATCAGTTGCCTGCTTGGTTACTCATTTGTCGCTCTGACATTTGGTTAACCAGTTGTCGATGTTCAAAATTTCAGTTAATGAGTTGCCTCTTTGAAATTTCAGTTAATGAGTTGGCCCTTTGGTTACTCATTTGTCCCTGTGTCTTTTGGTTACCCAGTTGTCGATGTTCGAAATTCAGTTAATGAGTTGCCTCCTTGGTTACTCATTTGTCGCTCTGACTCTTGGTTAACCAGTTGTCGATGTTCGAAATTCAGTTAATGAGTTGCCTCCTTGGTTAATCATTTGTCGCTCTGGCTTTTGGTTAACCAGTTGTCGATGTTCAAAATTTCAGTTAATGAGTTGCCTCTTTGAAATTTCAGTTAATGAGTTGGCCCTTTGGTTACTCATTTGTCCCTGTGTCTTTTGGTTAACCAGTTGTCGATGTTCGAAATTCAGTTAATGAGTTGCCTCCTTGGTTAATCATTTGTCGCTCTGGCTTTTGGTTAACCAGTTGTCGATGTTCAAAATTTCAGTTAATGAGTTGCCTCTTTGAAATTTCAGTTAATGAGTTGGCCCTTTGGTTACTCATTTGTCCCTGTGTCTTTTGGTTCACCAGTTGTCGATGTTCGAAATTCAGTTAATGAGTTGCCTCCTTGGTTAATCATTTGTCGCTCTGGCTTTTGGTTAGCCAGTTGTCGATGTTCAAAATTTCAGTTAATGAGCTGCTCTTATGTTCTATGATTTCCTACCTTGACAACTCATTAACCAGTGTTTCAAACAATGCACCAGGCCATTTGACGACCCCAACTCGGTTCCACAAGCGGGAAAGCAGCACCCCAAGGCCCGGTAAGGGGGCCGAATACATTCCCATCGTGAATTCCGTCCCAAATGTGAATGACAAGTTTTCAGTTAATCAGTTGCCTGCTTGGTTACTCATTTGTCGCTCTGACATTTGGTTAACCAGTTGTCGATGTTCAAAATTTCAGTTAATGAGTTGCCTCTTTGAAATTTCAGTTAATGAGTTGGCCCTTTGGTTACTCATTTGTCCCTGTGTCTTTTGGTTACCCAGTTGTCGATGTTCGAAATTCAGTTAATGAGTTGCCTCCTTGGTTAATCATTTGTCGCTCTGACTCTTGGTTAACCAGTTGTCGATGTTCGAAATTCAGTTAATGAGTTGCCTCCTTGGTTAATCATTTGTCGCTCTGGCTTTTGGTTAACCAGTTGTCGATGTTCAAAATTTCAGTTATTGAGTTGCCTCTTTGAAATTTCAGTTAATGAGTTGGCCCTTTGGTTACTCATTTGTCCCTGTGTCTTTTGGTTAACCAGTTGTCGATGTTCGAAATTCAGTTAATGAGTTGCCTCCTTGGTTAATCATTTGTCGCTCTGGCTTTTGGTTAACCAGTTGTCGATGTTCAAAATTTCAGTTAATGAGTTGCCTCTTTGAAATTTCAGTTAATGAGTTGGCCCTTTGGTTACTCATTTGTCCCTGTGTCTTTTGGTTAACCAGTTGTCGATGTTCGAAATTCAGTTAATGAGTTGCCTCCTTGGTTAATCATTTGTCGCTCTGGCTTTTGGTTAACCAGTTGTCGATGTTCAAAATTTCAGTTAATGAGCTGCTCTTATGTTCTATGATTTCCGACCTTGACAACTCATTAACCAGTGTTTCAAACAATGCACCAGGCCATTTGACGACCCCAACTCGGTTCCACAAGCGGGAAAGCAGCACCCCAAGGCCCGGTAAGGGGGCCGAATACATTCCCATCGTGAATTCCGTCCCAAATGTGAATGACAAGTTTTCAGTTAATCAGTTGCCTGCTTGGTTACTCATTTGTCGCTCTGACATTTGGTTAACCAGTTGTCGATGTTCAAATTTCAGTTAATGAGTAGCCTCTTTGAAATTTCAGTTAATGAGTTGGCCCTTTGGTTACTCATTTGTCCCTGTGTCTTTTGGTTACCCAGTTGTCGATGTTCGAAATTCAGTTAATGAGTTGCCTCCTTGGTTAATCATTTGTCGCCCTGACTCTTGGTTAACCAGTTGTCGATGTTCGAAATTCAGTTACTGAGTTGCCTCCTTGGTTAATCATTTGTCGCTCTGACATTTGGTTAACCAGTTGTCGATGTTCGAAATTCAGTTAATGAGTTGCCTCCTTGGTTAATCATTTGTCGCTCTGGCTTTTGGTTAACCAGTTGTCGATGTTCAAAATTTCAGTTAATGAGTTGCCTCTTTGAAATTTCAGTTAATGAGTTGGCCCTTTGGTTACTCATTTGTCCCTGTGTCTTTTGGTTATCCAGTTGTCGATGTTCGAAATTCAGTTAATGAGTTGCCTCCTTGGTTAATCATTTGTCGCTCTGGCTTTTGGTTAACCAGTTGTCGATGTTCAAAATTTCAGTTAATGAGCTGCTCTTATGTTCTATGATTTCCGACCTTGACAACTCATTAACCAGTGTTTCAAACAATGCACCAGGCCATTTGACGACCCCAACTCGGTTCCACAAGCGGGAAAGCAGCACCCCAAGGCCCGGTAAGGGGGCCGAATACATTCCCATCGTGAATTCCGTCCCAAATGTGAATGACAAGTTTTCAGTTAATCAGTTGCCTGCTTGGTTACTCATTTGTCGCTCTGACATTTGGTTATCCAGTTGTCGATGTTCAAAATTTCAGTTAATGAGTTGCCTCTTTGAAATTTCAGTTAATGAGTTGGCCCTTTGGTTACTCATTTGTCCCTGTGTCTTTTGGTTACCCAGTTGTCGATGTTCGAAATTCAGTTAATGAGTTGCCTCCTTGGTTAATCATTTGTCGCCCTGACTCTTGGTTAACCAGTTGTCGATGTTCGAAATTCAGTTATTGAGTTGCCTCCTTGGTTAATCATTTGTCGCTCTGACATTTGGTTAACCAGTTGTCGATGTTCGAAATTCAGTTAATGAGTTGCCTCCTTGGTTATTCATTTGTCGCTCTGGCTTTTGGTTAACCAGTTGTCGATGTTCAAAATTTCAGTTAATGAGTTGCCTCTTTGAAATTTCAGTTAATGAGTTGGCCCTTTGGTTACTCATTTGTCCCTGTGTCTTTTGGTTATCCAGTTGTCGATGTTCGAAATTCAGTTAATGAGTTGCCTCCTTGGTTAATCATTTGTCGCTCTGGCTTTTGGTTAACCAGTTGTCGATGTTCAAAATTTCAGTTAATGAGCTGCTCTTATGTTCTATGATTTCCGACCTTGACAACTCATTAACCAGTGTTTCAAACAATGCACCAGGCCATTTGACGACCCCAACTCGGTTCCACAAGCGGGAAAGCAGCACCCCAAGGCCCGGTAAGGGGGCCGAATACATTCCCATCGTGAATTCCGTCCCAAATGTGAATGACAAGTTTTCAGTTAATCAGTTGCCTGCTTGGTTACTCATTTGTCGCTCTGACATTTGGTTATCCAGTTGTCGATGTTCAAAATTTCAGTTAATGAGTTGCCTCTTTGAAATTTCAGTTAATGAGTTGGCCCTTTGGTTACTCATTTGTCCCTGTGTCTTTTGGTTACCCAGTTGTCGATGTTCGAAATTCAGTTAATGAGTTGCCTCCTTGGTTAATCATTTGTCGCCCTGACTCTTGGTTAACCAGTTGTCGATGTTCGAAATTCAGTTATTGAGTTGCCTCCTTGGTTAATCATTTGTCGCTCTGACATTTGGTTAACCAGTTGTCGATGTTCGAAATTCAGTTAATGAGTTGCCTCCTTGGTTATTCATTTGTCGCTCTGGCTTTTGGTTAACCAGTTGTCGATGTTCAAAATTTCAGTTAATGAGTTGCCTCTTTGAAATTTCAGTTAATGAGTTGGCCCTTTGGTTACTCATTTGTCCCTGTGTCTTTTGGTTAACCAGTTGTCGATGTTCGAAATTCAGTTAATGAGTTGCCTCCTTGGTTAATCATTTGTCGCTCTGACTCTTGGTTAACCAGTTGTCGATGTTCGAAATTCAGTTAATGAGTTGCCTCCTTGGTTAATCATTTGTCGCTCTGACTTTTGGTTATCCAGTTGTCGATGTTCGAAATTCAGTTAATGAGTTGCCTCCTTGGTTAATCATTTGTCGCTCTGGCTTTTGGTTAACCAGTTGTCGATGTTCAAAATTTCAGTTAATGAGCTGCTCTTATGTTCTATGATTTCCGACCTTGACAACTCATTAACCAGTGTTTCAAACAATGCACCAGGCCATTTGACGACCCCAACTCGGTTCCACAAGCGGGAAAGCAGCACCCCCAAGCCCCGGTAAGGCGGCCGAATACATTCCCATCCTGAATTCCGTCCCAAATGTGAATGACAAGTTTTCAGTTAATCATTTGCCACCTTGGTTCATCATTTGCCACTCTGACTTTTGGTTTCCCAGTTGTCAGTTTTCACATTTCAGTTACTGAGTTGACTTTGTCTTTCTCACTCTGTGTATCTCTATCTTCTCTCTGTCTCTCTCAGTGTATGCGAGTGTCTGTGTGTGTTCCACTGCCGCCCGGCCAACCGGGTCCAAAGGCCCGCCACGTTACACACGAAAAACCCCGGTCTCGCTTCGGAGCGACGGGCACCCGGCTTCCCGGTGTCGGACCGACTCCGTTCCGGTACCACTGGATGCCCCTTGCCCCTGGCTTGCTAGGACAGCCGGCGCGTCAAGGTGGGCCCCCGCGGCTCCGGCCCAGCAGTCGGAAAGCGGTCTCCAGCCAACGGCTGTACCTCGGCCGGGCCAAGCGGCAGCTGCACAAGCCCGCTACTGGTCTGTGCGGCCCCCCCACCCCGTTCAGTAGCAGTTCACCCCAACCGGATCGGACTTTCCGTCCCGAAGTTATCCCCGATAAGCTGCCGCTGACCGACGGGGCGGCAGCCGCTACGGGACTGCGACACTTTCCCGAACTTGCCGGGGTCCAGGCCGATAATATAGTGTGCGCCAGCGCCGGGGCTTTCCAACGAGCCCTCCCTGACCGAAATCGGACACGGGAGTCCGGAGCCAAAGGCGTTCGACTGCCGGCCGGCCAAACACAGGCAACCTCCCGCCGTTGCGGACCCGCTCCCGGACAACCGGGTCCAAACGCCCGCCCTGTTACACGCACGAAAACACCGGGCTCGATTCGGAGCGACGGGCACCCGGCTTCCCGGTGTCGGACCGACTCCGTTCCGGTACCACTGGATGCCCCTTGCCCCTGGCTTGCTAGTACAGCCGGCGCGTCAAGGTGGGCCCCCGCGGCTCCGGCTCAGCAGTCGGAAAGCGGTCTCCAGCCAACGGCCGTACCTCGGCCGGGCCAAGCGGCAGCTGCACAAGCCCGCTACTGGTCTGTGCGGCCCCCCCACCCCGTTCAGTCGCAGTTCACCCCAACCGGATCGGACTTTCCGTCCCGAAGTTATCCCCGATAAGCTGCCGCTGACCGACGGGGCGGCAGCCGCTACGGGACTGCGACACTTTCCCGAACTTGCCGGGGTCCAGGCCGATAATATAGTGTGCGCCAGCGCCGGGGCTTTCCAACGAGCCCTCCCTGACCGAAATCGGACACGGGAGTCCGGAGCGAAAGGCGTTCGACTGCCGGCCGGCCAAACCCAGGCAATCTCCCGCCGTTGCGGACCCGCTCCCGGACAACCGGGTCCAAACGCCCGCCCTGTTACACGCACGAAAACCCCGGGCTCGATTCGGAGCGACGGGCACCCGACTTCCCGGTGTCGGACCGACTCCCTTCTGGTACCACTGGATGCCCCTTGCCCCTGGCTTGCTCGGACAGCCGGCGCGTCAAGGTGGGTCCCCGCGGCACCGGCTCAGCAGTCGGAAAGCGGTCTCCAGCCAACGGCTGTACCTCGGCCGGGCCAAGAGGCAGCTACACAAGCCCGCTACTGGTCTGTGCGGCCCCGCCACCCCGTTCAGTCGCAGT